>NC_044394.1:53395440-53698364 GCF_006542625.1 Nomascus leucogenys
GAAGAACATTCCATGCTCATGGGTTGGAAGAATCAATATCGTGAAAATGGCCATACTGCCCAAGGTAATTTATACATTCAATGCCATCCCCATCAAGCTACCAATGACTTTCTTCACAGAACTGGAAAAACCTACTTTAAAGTTCATATGGAACCAAAAAAGAGCCCGCATCGCCAAGTCAATCCTAAGCCAAAAGAACAAAGCTGGAGGCATCACACTACCTGACTTCAAACTATACTACAAGGCTACAGTAACCAAAACAGCATGGTACTGGTACCACAACAGAGACATAGATCAATGGAACAGAACAGAGCCCTCAGAAATAACGCTGCATATCTACAACTATCTGATCTTTGACAAACCTGACAAAAACAAGCAATGGGGAAAGGATTCCCTATTTAATAAATGGTGCTGGGAAAACTGGCTAGCCATATGTAGAAAGCTGAAACTGGATCCCTTCCTTACACCTTAGACAAAAATTAATTCAAGATGGATTAAAGACTTACATGTTAGACCTAAAACCATGAAAACCCTAGAAGAAATCCTAGGCAATACCATTCAGGACATAGGCGTGGGCAAGGACTTCATGGCTAAAACACCAAAAGCAATGGCAACAAAAGCCAAAATTTACAAATGGGATCCATTTAAACTAAAGAGCTTCTGCACAGCAAAAGAAACTACCATCAGAGTGAACAGGCAACCTGCAGAATGGGAGAAAATTTTTGCAACCTACTCATCTGACAAAGGGCTAATATCCAGAATCTACAATGAACTCAAACAAATTTACAAGAAAAAAACAAACAACCCCATCAAAAAGTGGGCAAAGGACATGAACAGACACTTCTCAAAAGAAGACATTTATGCAGCCAAAAAACACATGACAAAATGCTCATCATCACTGGCCATCAGAGAAATGCAAATCAAAACCACAATGAGATACCATCTCACACCAGTTAGAATGCCCATCATTAAAAAGTCAGGAAACAATAGGTGCTGGAGAGGATGTGGAGAAATAGGAACACTTTTCCACTGTTGGTGGGACTGTCAACTAGTTCGACCATTGTGGAAGTCAGCGTGGCGAATGCTCAGGGATCTAGAACTAGAAATACCATTTGACCCAGCCATCCCATTACTGGGTATATACCCAAAGGACTATAAATCATGCTGCTATAAAGACACATGCACACGTATGTTTATTGCGGCACTATTCACAATAGCAAAGACTTGGAACCAACCCAAATGTCCAACAACGATAGACTGGATTAAGAAAATGTGGCACATATACACCATGGAATACTATGCTGCCATAAAAAATGATGAGTTCATGTCCTTTGTAGGGACATGGATGAAACTGGAAAACATCATTCTCAGTACTATCGCAAGGACAAAAAACCAAACACCGCATGTTCTCACTCATAGGTGGGAATTGAACAGTGAGAACTCATGGACACAGGAAGGGGAACATCACACTCTGGGGACTGTTGTGGGGTGGGGGGACAGGGGAGGGACAGTATTAGGAGATATACCTAATGCTAAATGACGAGCTAATGGGTGCAGCAAACCAACATGGCACATGGATACATACGTAACAAACCTGCACATTGTGCACAAGTACCCTAAAACCTAAAGTATAATAATAAAATAAAATAAAAATAATGAGTTCGATTTTTTTTTTTTATCATAGTGTACTTTTTGGCTGCTGACTGGACCCAGGCAGATATGCCTATCTTTTGAGATTCAAATGAGGATTCAAACTCTATTCCTTTTGAGGAGAGTTTCCTAATATTGTTTCTAGCCCCTACCTGAAATCAGGGGTTGGGACACACATTTTGCTTTCCCAATCCCTATTTACTTTTTAGATCCCGGTTCTACTGTCTTGATTCAGTGTGTAGATGATCTGCCACCTTGGTAAATAGCCAAATATTAAGTTCTTGTTTCTCATCTCCAAGTCTACCTTTTAATATTCTGCCCTTTGATATTGTGCAGACCACATTTCTCCTTTGCCATCTGCCTGTCTGCTACATATAACACAGTAGATGGCACTAAGGGGAGACTGGAAACCTGGGGACTCATGAGTTCTGTTTGCTCCCTGTTGTTAAAAGCACCACTCTCATAACAGGTCTTCATGCCAACAGCAGCATGTGCTCACAGTTCCCAGCTTCATCTAGCTTGCTGGGTCTAGTTTCTACCTTCATTAGCACTCCCAGAACCTGCTCAGAAGGTTCCCTCAGAGGTATCCACCAGACAGCACCCCTTCTTAGACTTCTGAGAAGCTTTCATTTTCAGGAGCTCTCTCCTATGAATTCCAGAGGTATGGAGCTGAAACACGTCCTCTTCTCCTTGTGTAGGTCCCAGCTGCCCAGTCCTCTCCTCCAAACTTCTAGTATTTGAAAATGTCAAAAACTTCTTCCCTTTCGTCCTGCATCTTGACCAAGATGGACTTCACATTCCTCTCACCTTCACTGAACTTTAGACAGATTACGTCATGACCGTAACCTTCTGACCTCTCTTCTCTTAGAGTATTTACAGTAAAATACTAGCAATGGTAAATTCTTTCTCTGCCCCTTTTACAACCCAGAAATGTCTTTCTCAAAGACCTGGGAGCCACCCCCTTTGAACTCTAATCATTAAGGAAGACAAGTGTCCCTTTTTCCCATTCTTTGTGGGAGGGTAGGAGGCTAACCTGAACAAACAACAATTAGCAAACACAGATGCTCTAACTACTTGACCAACTTCCCCTTCCAGCTACATTTCCACTAGTTTATCCCAGAAATTAAAAACCCTCCTGGTTTCTGCAGAAACAAAAAGTGGGAAGGTTGAATTCAGTACTGTTCTGAAGTCTCTCTCCTTTATTGCTATAACCCAAATAAAGTCTGTCTTGTCCATTTTAACAAGTGTTTAGTACAATTTCACTTTGATAATCTTTTCTGACAGTATCATCTCAGTGTTTCCCCTTTGCCTTTTCTATCCTCCCATACCTGAATAATTCTTTGTATTAAATCCTGTTAACAAATCAAAACAAACAAATATTCCTGTATGGAACCTGCCCTATATGACGTGCCATCCTTTTTTAGCTGTCAACACGTGGAGGACTCATCATTTATCACTTAATTCTAAAAAACAACAACAACAAAGACTCCCCCCCCCAAAAAAAAATTAAAACACAGAAAACTAAACTAGTAATAAAAAGCTGTTTTATATAATAAACTTTAAAAACATTGGGTGGGTAGAAATGCTTGTATCATACTGATGCCAAGAACATAAAACTGAAGCGTATTAGTGATATGGTTTGGTTCTGTGTCCCCACCCAAATCTCATGTTGAATTGTGATCCTAAGTAGTGGAGGCGGGGCCTGCTGGGAGGTGATTGGATCATGATTGGATCTTGGGGGTAGTTTCTAATGGTTTAGCATCATCGTCCTAATGCTGTCTCATGATAGAGTTCTCATGAGACATGGTTGTTTTATTTCTATTTCAAAGTCTTCAAACTTTTTTCATTAAATATTTTGTTTACTAAACAAATTACTTATGCATACAAACATTTCTGAACTTCCATGGTACTTTCAGTTAGTATCACATAATTTACCACTTGCTCGGACACTCCTAATTATATTATTAATTCTTGCATGTATCTTGCCTCACACACTATGTTGTCATTCCTCATTTTAAAATTGCCTCCTATTCATTCCATTGGTGAGGAAAGGATTTCTCTATAGTGTTATGGGAATGGCAAAATACTAATACTTCACACTGGACAAGTGAGATCAACAGCAGTGTATTAGTCACATATACTCACAGACCAGGGGAGAAAGAAACCGCGCGAAACAGGGCCACATGGAGCCTGCGCTCAGCAAAAGAGTTCCTTCATTCTCTTTCTTCCTCCAGCTCCCACCATGTGTTGCTTCCCCTTTGCCTTCTGCCATAATCCTATTATTTCCTGAGGCCTCCCCAGCCATGCTGCCTGTACAGCCTGCAAAACTGTGAGTCAATTGAACCTCCTTTTTTTTTATAAACTACCCTGTCTGAAGTACGCCTTTACAGCAATGGGAGAATAGACTAATACAACTAGTTACGTGCTTCAAAGTCCCTTGCTCATTTCAATAAACTTGACCTCCAGGTTCTAATATGGATAATTGGTTTGCTTTTCCCCTCCTTTCAGGAGGACAACAGAATACACAAACATTTTCTGATGCAGCACAAGTCAGCTCTTGGATTTGTTCTGCTCCTGCCTTTCTGTCTCCATCTAGCACCTCTTTTCTCACCTAAATGACTAACCACTGCATTTGCTTAAGAAAAACAGAGTCCCAAAGCGGAATTTTAAGAAGACAAACCCGGCCAGGCGTGGTGGCTCACGCCTGTAATCCCAGCACTTTGAGAGGCCAAGGCAGGCAGATCACAAGGTCAAGAGTTTGAGACCAGGATGGCCAACATGGTGAAACCCCAACCTAAACACGTATAAAAATTAGCCAGGCATGGTGGCGGGCACCTGTAATCCTGTGTCAGGAATTGGTTCCTTCTGGTGAGTTCTTGGTATCGCTGACTTCAAGAATGAAGCCGCGGACCCTTGCAGTGAGTGTTACAGCTCTTAAAGATGGTGTGTCCAGAGTTTCTTCCTTCAGATGTGTCCAGAGCATCTTCCTTCCAGTGCGTTCATGGTCTTGCTTGACTTCAGGAGTGAAGCTACAGACCTTCACAGTGAGTGTTACAGCTCTTAAACCTGGTGTGTCCAGAGTTGTTTGTTCCTCCCAGTGGGTTCTGGTCTCGCTGACTTCAGGAGTAATGCCCCAGACAGTGTTACAGCTCATAAAGCCAGTGGGGACCCAGAGTGAGCAGCAGTAAGATTTACTATGAAGAGTAAAAGAACAAACCTCCCACTGCCCGGAAGGGGACCCAAACAGGTTGCTGCTAGCACGGGTGGCCAGCTTTTATTCCCTTATTTGGCCCCAACCACATCCTGCTGATTGGCCCATTTTACAGGGAGCTGATTGGTCCATTTTACAGAATGCTCATTGGTCTGTTTTACAGAGTGCTGATTGGTCCGTTTTTCCAGTGTTGATTGGTGCATTTACAAACCTTTGGCTAGACACTGAGCGCTCATTGGTGCATTTACAATCCTTTAGCTAGACAGGAAAGTTCTCCAAGTCCCTGCCTGACCCAGAAGCCCAGCCAGCTTCACCTCTCAATCCCAGCTACTTGGGAGGCTGAGGTGGGAGAAATGCTTGAACCCAAGAGGCAGAGGTTACAGTCAGGCGAGATGGCACCACTGCACTCCAGCCTGGGTGACAGAGCTCCTTCTTAAAAAAAAAAAAAGACCCATACAAATAAACTCTTGTCAGTAAGCAGGCAATTCACAGAAATGTTTGATTTGTTGTGTAGTGACTATCATTACCCTCCAGCTGTTTTTTAAAGGAATGATGAACCAACTATTGTGGTTTTAAGCAAAGGGGTGGAGAGGAAGTTCAACTGCTATAAAAAGAAAACCGATCACAATGTTTCTAAATTTTGCTTCAGTTGTGCTTTAGACCAGTTGATATAAAGCAAAAAGTAAAATGTTAAAAATCCTGTAAGCTCCTGGCTCCCTTTTTTTGGTAATGCAATTTATGTTTCCTCTTAGCTCCTCTAACTCTGCTGTGATTTGAAACCTTTCTAATTGACTTCTTAGAATCACCGTGGTGCAATTTAAAGGCAACATTTTGCAGTTAAGAAAAAGAAAGAGGAATTGAAAGGGGTGTATTTATAACCTTGGTCATAGGTATCCTAGGAGTGTTTCTGTTTTAATAATTAATTAGCTTATCAGTTCAGAAATGTTAAAATGACTTCTGGAATCCTGTGCTCTGAGGCTGTTGGCACCATGCGTAGTTCCTGACTGGTTTCCTTAACTTTCCGTTGAATTTTTTTTCTCCTTGAAACTAAAATCATTTAATGAAATCTGACACTTTAAGGCCACCAACTGATCTTCTGAGCAGAAGGTATGCAAAGGTGGCCAACTTCATTAAATTATAGCCCCTGTCCAGGTTAGGAGACATCATTTTAAGGCAGACAAAGTGCACTGCAGCCAGGAATGCTAAGAGACATAACTAATAACATGGAAAAAAAGAATAATGTGAAAAAATCTGAAGGAAAAATAAGTTCAACACACAGAAAAGCGAAGATCAGGAGGTGGGGGAAGGAAAAGGCACACGTGCAATTTTTTTTCCCACTTATTCTATTTCCTTTATGTTCCCTAGTTCAGGGCCGCTGGTAGAAGATTGATACATTTATTAATTCTCCATGCAGAAAGACAAACAGTGGACTCAGTCCATTGGGATTGCAATGTCTGGCCCCAGGTGTCCCTGTGGAATCTTCCAAAGTTGCCTAATGGTCTTTGACCAACACAGACCCATTTAAGAAATACAGTATCCATTTTCTAAAATCTCACTCAGACTCATACATAAAATAAAATCATCCTGTCACAATGCACTGGCTTCCCTCCAGTTCTTCCTTTTATTTCTCTTGGTTAATTTAAAACACAGGGCAGGGAAAAGAAAAGGAAGAAAAAACAATTTAAAGGATGTTCAAGGTAGTCTTTGTAGTATGATTTTTTTCCCATTCAAGTTGCAAGTATGTAGACAAATACACCATTTATTTCTGTATACAGTGATAATTTTGCTTTCTCTTTTAGAAACTATTTGAGCAAACATTCATACAAATATTTTCACTTATTTTACCTGTTTTTTAAACTTAAGCCCTGACTGAGGGCACTGCAAATTATGGAATCTATTTTATTAGGGTTAAAACTGACATCATAAAAGGGTGCAAATTTTGGTTTATCTGTTTAATATTTTTTGGGGAGTAGAGCCTTGCTGTCTTTCATTTTTAGAACTCATCTTGGAAATTAGATGCTTACTAGTTTTAATAAATTTCCACATATTACATGAAGTATAAATGAAATATTAGTCACATAGCAGGTATTTTTCTTTTCTATAGTTCCTAGTAAAATTCTAATAAAGAGGAACAAAGAAAAAAGTTTCAGATGATCAGAAGTTATTCTGATTTTAATTTAGGTCTTGAAAATAGGTAAATTTAGTTCAATTGTTTGAGATATCTTTATGTAAAATTCTGAAAGTTTGTCAGCATAAGATGAAAATAATTCTTATGCCTGTATTATAGAGCATCTAGATTTTGTGAAGGATAATATATTAGGATATTATTAGAAATTAAAAAATCATTTTTTGAGATCAATTTATATGTGAACCCTAAAAAAACATGCTTTTAGTTTGCATTTTGGATGATGAATTGGAAAGGTTATTTTACTAAAGTGTTCTGTTATGTCTGTTTATGTTATTAAGTGAGATGAGATAACGTATATACAGTATTCAACTTTGTTTTAAAAGGATAGAATGTATCATTTCAAGTAATGAGGTCCATTTATCTAAACTTTATATTTGTTTGGGTTGGTTCCTGAAATAGACTATGAAACCAACTTCCTTATAAGATTTGAAAAAAAATCATAATTGAACATAGAATATCTAATAAATTTTTAGTTAACTACCTTAAATGTAAAATTATGACTATAATTTTATGTATAAATTTATTTTACCTTTTTCATTTTGTAAGACCCATATTTTGGTAAAGTGATATATTTGGTGGAGAGATGAAATACTATATTTGTATATATCTGTACTCAAGCCTATTATAAAGTAAAATATAACTACATTTTATATGTGCATATGTAGTTATATATATTTGTATAGTTATATTTGTTAAATATAAAATAAATATTCACAAAACGATTGCGAGGTTATCTACCCTAAAATATAACTTGTTGAGAAGAGTACTGTACTGGTTGTAAGCCTTTAGATTTTGAGGATAATTATTTAAGAAGTAAATATGTACAATTTTTTTTAAAAAGTTTGAATTCTTAACTCACTCCATATGCCAAATAGCTGAATTCAACTAGAAATCATTTAATGAAATAAAAGCAAATACAGGTGATGTAAAATAAACTCTAAGTGAAAAATTTCTATTTAAGAATATCATTAAACCAAATAATAAAAACAGAAGTTTAACTTCATCATTCTAATGGAATTAAAACTTAAGTTTGCATACAAAAAAAAGAAAAAGAAAATTTGGTAATGAGGACTTTGATGCTGAGCAGGTGTTCCAACCTCACTGCGACCACAACACAAGAATCACTTAACAATTCTCCACCCTGAACTCCCAAACATATTCAAGGAAAAGGTGCTCTGCCAGCTAGAGGACTTTCTCTGTTGTAATAAACAGCATCAAACATAACAAAGTCTTCAGAAAACTGGAAGAATTCAGGCGAGAAGATAGTAACATAGTGAACAAATCAAAGACCGAGGCCAGAAAGATGTTAATATTTGTCCAACCTCTGCTCTATCAATTATCAGCTCCAACACAACAATATATGAACATATATCATCTCTGTTTCTCATGTAATCATTCATAAATATCTCCAAGATACTTAATATATAGTTTTGTGTAGGTAACATAGAGGGATGGACACTGGGGACATAGCCCAGCACCTCCTGAGTGATAGGAGTTTAATGTATTTTGGTGACCAGCTGTCCCTTGCCTTAGATTTCTGATTTGCATTAAACAAATAGAGAGGAATTTTAGGTATAAATAGTATCAAAGAGACAATGGGGAACATGTAAGGAAAGAACTAGACAAAATTCTGACTCAGCCAAGATGTAGTAACTCAGCTTTCGGCAAAGAGAACAAGATAGATGTGATGGAAGGAAAATGGCACAGTTTCACAGCAGGTTGACATGATGGTGTATGATGAGCAGCGTGACCTTGGCTTCCCTCAGCCTCATTATATTTACCTGCCTGAAGGAGCAAGTGATAAATGATCCATAAGATAAAGTAGCATTGCTTTTGAAACATCAGGATCTTAGAAATACTGGGTTCAAACTCTCTTTTTATGTAGAATCCAGTATCAGGGTGTCAAGGGTTGGCATGGATTTAGGCCCCTTAGGTTGGTATGGATATCTACCAGAGTAAAAATTGCAAGTTTCTTGGTCAGGTAAGCCAATCTATAGTCTATGAAAACCTCATCAGGCAAGAAAGAATCAGGATGGGTCATGGGCTCATAAAACCAGGAAGAAAACTAACGGGAGCTCTGAATTTGGCAAAGTCCCCATCCTTAACAGAAAGCTTTTGTCTGGAAGCATAGAACAAGACAGGGTTGTTTGTTGTGTGGAACTCAAGTGTCTCAGAGAACTTTCCCTGGGCATGGCAAAACCAGGTTAAATAATTAAACAACCATTTATTGACACCTGCTATACAGGGTAGATTAATGCTGACACAGTTACACTCTTGGCTGAAAGTGTTGCTACTAAATTAAGAATAAAGACTGTGAACTGTTGCCATTTTATTTCAATTTGCAACTGAAATTTTATCTTTATTTTTTAATTATACTTTAGGTTCTGGGATACATGTGCAGAATGTGCAGATTTGTTAAATAGGTATACATGTGTCATGGTGGTTTGCCACACCCATCAACCCGCCATCTAGGTTTTAAGCCCCGCATGCATTAGGTATTTGTCGTAATGCTCTCCCACGGGGAGGGAAACATCACACACCGAGGCAACTGAATTTTTTCACTGGGCATGTATTTTCTGCAAATTCTTAGGGCAGCACCAGGCATATATCCCACAGACCTTTCCCTCAAGCCTCAGACTACTTTTCCAGAATATTGGTTAGACACTACTCACCCCAAATATCAAATCATCTCTCCTTCATTATGCATGGTAAACCAGCACTGATGTTTGTGCTTCAGAATTTGTATATCCAAAACTATTACAATAATCTGAAAAAAACCTGTGAGCGTTGTGCACACACACACACGTGCACATGCACTTTTTTTCTGTCAGTTTCTCACTTCGCATTGTGCACCTAGAGCCTCATTTTAGATATTGCAGTACACGTTTTTTTAGGTCTACCGTATTCAAGACGCCATCTCATCCTTGGATATAACAGCTTGAGGATTCCTCTTTGATTTAAAGCCTCTTCTCTGCTAAGTTTAACACAGAAATTTAACCTGTACCAGATTCCTTGGTATTGGAAACCACATGATAATTTCTGAACCAAAACACATTGACAATTTTTTGGATCCGTCATCATCATCGTCATCATCACTCACCTGCTCTGTTCACTCTTCTAATGCTTCACTGGTCCTCAGCTATTCCTCTTTCTAGTCTTTCCATAAGCTTCCTATTTCTTCTGTCCAGACAGCTCCTTCCCCAGAAAAAGCAGGCACTCTCTCTCATATTCTTCAAGTCCACGTGTTAAAGTTGCTTTTAAAGTGAGGCCTTCATAATCACTTTGTTTAAAAGTGTAAAAATCTCTTCCCTTAAACTGTTTCTCTTTGTTGAGTGTTTTTATACATATCAATTAACATATTGCAACATGCTGTATAATTTGGTCATTTTATTTTTTTCCTTTACTGGAATGTAAGCTGCACAAAGGCAGAGATTTTTATCTTTTATTGTACAACGATGTGTTTCAGTACTTAGAAGTATACATGACACAGTGGCAATTCAATAAATATTTGTAGAATAATGAATAAACCATCATCAGCCATATCTCAGAAACTGTCTTATAGCCCTAATATGAGTTAAAACAATTTTCTTGAGTTTTGGAAATAAAAATAAAAAGTATTGAAATTCCCCACTCTTAAGACTTTTTTTTTTATTGGGGGTAGGGGTTGGCATCAGGCTTAAATCTACATTTTAAAACAATAAATTACTTTTGGAGATGAGATTCTCTGAAATGTGTAATGGATGTATGGAAGAAAAGGCATAATGCAACTGCAGAATCATCTAAGTAATAGAAAAATAATTGGAGGGATGTTATCTTCATATTTTAAAATTTGAAGATCTGGCAAAGGAATAAAGATAACATTTTAAAAAGTTGCTAATCATGACCATTTTTAATTTCCAGAAGTGTGGAGGAACATAAGACAAGAAGGATACCATTAGCTCAAACACTTGCCCTGTGTTGCTGTCTCAAGCATGCTAATAGAAGTTTCCATGTTTTAGAACTTGGCAGGGAAATCCTTATAAAAATAAAAGTGATCCACTGTAAGTTTACTGCAACTGGAGCCTCTATAAGTTATGTTCTTGTCTCTAAGCCAGATCAGGGTGGCAATGAAAATATTTGGAGGTAGTCCTGGCACATAACTTTTGACATTTAGGTAAAATTCACTGGGAAAAGAGTCATTTTAGGTTAACCTGAATCTGAAGGCTCATTATATTAGAGACATAAGCATTCATTTTTGCAGCTCTACGTTTGGTCTTCAAGCCAAATGTAGATGTGACTGTGGTCCTACATGTAGAGTCACAGAATATGTTTAACCATCATGCCTAGAATAATGCTCACTTTTTGCTGCTCTAAAGCCCTAGATTTAAATATATCTGTCTATATAGATAGGTTATATATTATTAATATATAGGATATATATATATATGTATTTCCTTTTTTCAATCAAAGGACTCCAATTCATTTTACCTCAAAAATGTGAAGTTTTATATGTACACTTCTGTATATTCATTTTCCTGGAGTAGACTTTTGTTTGGCCTTTTATCCTTTCCAAACTGGGAACATCCCAGTCAGAGGGTGTGCAGGGCAAAGTCAATGATAGCTGAATCTTTCTGGCGGCTAGGTAAATGTCTTTGCCCTAGCCAGTTAAATGTCCCGACTGAGGGCTTTGCACATTTGTTCATTCTCTCAGGAAGCAGGTTCAGGCAGAGCTTTTTCCCAGTGGTTACAATGTAATTAAGACCCTACAGCTCATGATGGTATCAAGGGCAATGGCACCAACCAAGCTGGCAAATGTCATGGGATGATGATCTGGGGGAGGTGTACAAATCATCTCATCACATATCATGGCATTGGTGATACGGGCATACCTCAGAGATATTGTGGGTTCAGGCCCAGACCACTTCAATAAAGCAAATATCACAACAAACAAGTCACACAAATTTTTTGGTTTCCCGGTGCTTCTAAAAGTTATCTTTTTTTTTTTTTTTTTTTTTTGAGACGGAGTCTCGCTCTGTCGCCCAGGCTGGAGTGCAGTGGCGTGATCACGGCTCACTGCAAGCTCCGCCTCCCGGGTTCACGCCATTCTCCTGCCTCAGCCCCTCCGAGTAGCTGGGACTACAGGCGCCCACCACCACGCCCGACACCACCATAGTCTATTAAGTGTGCAATAGCATTATGTCTAAACAGTGTACATACTTTGGTTAAAAATATTTCATTGCGGCCGGGCGCGGTGGCTCACGCTTGTAATCCCAGCACTTTGGGAGGCCGAGGCGGGCGGATCACGAGGTCAGGAGATCGAGACCACGGTGAAACCCCATCTCTACTAAAAATACAAAAAATTAGCCGGGCGTGGTGGCGGGCGTCTGTAGTCCCAGCTACTCGGAGAGGCTGAGGCAGGAGAATGGCGTGAACCCGGGAGGCGGAGCTTGCAGTGAGCCGAGATTGCGCCACTGCACTCCAGCCTGGGTGACAGAGCGAGACTCTGTCTCAAAAAAAAAAAAAAAAAAAAAAAATTTCATTGCTAAAAATGCTAACAATCTTCAAAGCTATTATTGAGTCATAATCTTTTGCTGTTGGAGGTCATGCCTCATTGTTGATGGCTGCTGATTGATGAGAGAAGGGGCTGCTGAAAGTTTGCATGGCTGTGACAGTTTCTTAAAATAAGACAACAATGAAGGTTACTGCATTGATTGACTATTCCTTTCCGAAACGCATGTTTAACAGCATTTTACCCACAGTACAACTGATTTCCAAGTTGGAATCAATCCTCTCAAACCTTGCCACAGCTTTACTAACTAAGAAGTTTATGTAATATTTTAAGTTCTTTTTTGTTATTTCCATAATGTTCATAGGAGTAGATTCCATCTCAAAAAACTCTCTGTACATTCATAAGAAGCAACTCCTATCCATTACAATTTTACCATGAGTTTGCAGAAATTCAGCCACGTCTTCAGCCTCCACTTCTAATTCTAGTTCTCTTGCTAGTTCCGTCACATCTGCAGTTACTTCCTCCACTGATATCTCGAACTCCTCAGAGTCATCCATGAGGGTTGGAATCAACTTCTTCAAAGCTCCTGCTAAGGTTGATATTTTGTCCTCCTCCCATGAATCACGAATGTTCTTAATGGTATCTAGAATGGTAAAGCCTTTCCAGAAGATTTTCAATTTACGTTGGCCAGGTCCATCAGAGGAATATGGCACCTATAGCCTTATGACATTTATTTTTAAGTAGGAAGACTTGAAAGTCAAAATTACCTTTTGACAATAGGCTTCAGAGTGAATATTGTGTCAGCAGAAGTAAAAACAACATTCATCTCCTTGTATATTGGCAGGAGACCTCTTAAGTGACCGGGTACATGGTCAAGAAGCAGTAATATTTTGAAACAGATCTTTTTTTTCAGAGCAGTAGCTCCAAACAACGGGCTTAAAATATTCAGTAAGCCGTGATGTAAACAGATATGCTGTCCTCCAGGCTTTGTTGTTTCATTTATGAGCACAGGCAGAGTAAATTTAGACCCTTGGATTTGCTAAATGGGTAGTGGCTTCAACTTAAAGGTCACAAGCTGTGCTTACCCCCTAACAAAAGACTCACCCTGTCTACTGAAGCTTTGAAGCCAGGTATTGACTTCTCATCTCTAGCTGTGAAAGTCCTAGATGGTATCTCTTCCAATATTAGGCTGTTTTATCAACTTTGAAAATTTGTTTTTTTAGTGTACCCACTTCCATCAACTATCTTAGCTAGATTTTCTGAATAACTTACTGCACCTTCTACATTAGTACCTGCTGCTTCACCTTGCAATTTTATGTTGCAGAAACAGTTTCTTAAATTTTATGAACCAACACTTGCCAGCCTCAAACTTTTCTTCTGCAGCTTCTTCACCTCTTTAGGTCTTCATAGAATTGAATAGAGTTAGGGCCATGCTCTGAATTAGGCTTTCATTTTAGGGGATGTGGTAGCTGGTTTTATCTGCTATCCAGACCACTCAAACTTTCTCCACATCAGCAATAAAGCTGTTTCACTTTCTTATCAACTGTGTGCTCATTGGAGTAGCACTTTTAATTTCTTTTGAGAATATTTTCTTTGCATTCACAAATTTTCAAACTGGTGCAGGAGGCCTAGCTTTTGGCCTATCTCAGCTTCTGACAGGCCTTCCTCCCTAAGTTTAATCATTTCTAGCTTTTGATTTAAAGTGAAAGGCAAGTGACTCTTCCTTTCACTTGAATACTTACAGGCCATTGTAGAGTTATTAATTGGCCAAATTTCAATATTGTTTTATTTCTGGAAGTAGGGAGGCCCAAGGAGAGGGAGAAAGATGGAGAAACAGGCAGTGATTGGAGCAGTTAGAACACATATAACATTGGTCAATTAAGGTCACTGTCTTACATGGGTAGGGTTTGCGGCACCTCAAAACAATTACTATAACAACATCAAAGATCTCTGATCACAGATTACCATAATGGATATAATCATAATGAAAAAGCTCAAGCAATTTACAGATTCAATGCTATTCCTATCAAACTACAAATGATGTTCTTCACAGAGCTAGAAAAAAAAAAAACTATCTTAAAATTCAAATGGAACCAAAGAAGAGCCTCGATAGCCAAGGCAATCCTAAGCAAAAAGAACAAATCTGGAGGCATCACATTACTCGACTTCAAACTATACTACAGGGCTACAGTAACTGAAACAATATGGTACTGGTACAAAACAGACACATAGACCAATGGAACAGAATAGAGAGCCCAGAAATAAGGCCACACACCTACAACCGTATGATTTTCAACAAAGCTGACAAAAACAAGCAATGAGGGAAGGAGCCTCTATTCAATAAATAGTGCTGGGGTAACTAGATAGCCATATGCAAAAGATTGAAACTGGACCCCTTCCTTACACATGCACAAAAATGAACTCGAGATGGATTAAAGACTTAAATGTAAAACCCGAAACTATGACAATCCTAGAAGAAAGCCTAGGCAATATCATTCTGGACATAGGAACTGATGAAGATTTCATGATGAAGACACCAAAAGCAATTGTAACAAAGGCAAAAATTGATAAATGAGATAAACTTAAGAGCTTCTGTACAGCAAAAGAAGCTGCCAACAGAGTAAAGAGACAATGGGAGAAAATATTTGCAAATCATGCATCTAAAAAAGATCTAATATCCAGCATCTATAGCAAACAAACAAATTTACAAAAGAAAACCAACCCCGTTAAAAAGTGGGCAAAGGACATGAACAGACACTTCTCAAAAGAAGACATACATGTGGCCAACAAGCATAGGGAAAAAAGGACACTATAACTGATCATTAGAGAAATATAAAACAAAACCACAGGCCGGGTGCGGTGGCTCACACCTGTAATCCCAGCACTTTGGGAGGCCAAGACAGGCAGATCATGAGGTCAGGAGATCAAGACCATCCTGGCTAACACGGTGAAACCCCATCTCTACTAAAAATACAAAAAAATTTAGCCAGGCGTAGTGGCGGGCGCCTGGAGTCCCAGCTACTCAGGAGGCTGAGGCAAGAGAATGGCACGAACCTGGGAGGTGAAGTTTGCAGTAAGCCGAGATTGTGCCACTGCACTCCAGCCTGGGTGAAAGAGCCAGACTCCGTCTCAAAAAAAAAAAAAAAAAAAAAAAAAAAACAAAACCACAATGAGATACCATCTTACACCAGTCAAAATGGCTACTATTAAAAGGTCAAAAAATAACAGCTGCCGGCCAGGTTGTGGAGAAAAGGGAACCCTTACACACTGTTGGTGGGAGCATAAACTAGTTCAAACATTGTGGAAAGCAGTATGGTAATTCCTCAAAGAACTGAAAGCAGAACTACCATTTGACCCAGCAATTCAATTACTGGGTATATACCCACAGTAATATAAAGTATTCTACCATAAAGACACATGCATGAGAATGTTCATTGAAGCACTATTCACAATAGCAAAGACATGGAATCAACCCAAATGCCCATCAGTGGTAGACTGGATAAAGAAAATGTGGTACATACACACTATGGAATACTACACAGTCAGGAAAAAGGAGTAAGATCATGTCCTTTGCAGGAACATGGGTGGAGCTGGAGGCCATCATCCTTAGCAAACCCACACAGCAACAGAAAACCAAATACCACATGTTCTCACTGATAAGTGGGAGCTAAATGATAAGAACTAATGAACACAAAGAAGGAAACCACAGACACTGGGGCCTACTTAAGGTGGAGATTAAGAGGAGGGAGAGGAACAGAAAAATAACTATGGGGTACTAGGCTTACTACTTGGGTGATGAAATAATCTGTACAACAAACTCCCATGACATGAATTTACCTCTTTAACAAACCTGCATGTGTACTCCTGAACCTAAAAGTTTTTTTAAAAAGGCAAAAAACTCTAAATAGGAATTATCAAAATGTGACTCAGAGGCACAAAGTGAGCACATGGTATTGGAAAAATGGTGCTGACAGACTTCTCAACAAAGGATTGCCACAAACCTTCAATTTGTGAAAACACAGTATCGGCAAGCAACACGTGTAATTGACTTCTCTCTATCTCTGCCTGAACCTTATTCTACCATCTTTCCGACAATGATGAGAACTACCTAAAATCCTTGCAATAACTTTATTGTCTACCTAAGTTAGTCAAATATGAATTTTGTTGCTTGTAAGCAAACATTCAGATAAGTGCCATATAATATGAATGTATTTTTCTCTGTACTTAATAAGGATAAAGCTGTTTCTATGGCCTCTGTTGTGAAAATATATTTTATTATATATGTTAAATTATATATATTATATAACTTAATATATATTATATAATTTAATGTTATAATTATATATTATTTTATATAATTAATAAATTATATATTATATTATATAATTAATAAATTATATATAATTTTATATAATTAATAAATTATATATAATTATAATTAATTATAAATAATTATAATTATAATTATATATAATTTATATTATAAAATAATATAAATACATTATTTTATGTTACAAAATAATATAAGTACATTATTTTATGTTACAAAATAATATAAGTACATTATTTTATGTTACAAAATAATATAAGTACATTATTTTATGTTACAAAATAATATAAGTACATTATTTTGTTATAAAATAATATAAGTACATTATTTTATGTTACAAAATAATATAAGTACATTATTTTATGTTAAAATAATATAAATACATTATTTTATGTTATAAAATAATATAAATACATTATTTTATATTATTTTATAATATAAAATAATATAAATACATTATTTTATATTTTATATTATAAAATAATATAAATATATTATCTTTATATTATAAAATAATATAAATATATTATCTTTATATTTTTATAAATTTTATTATATTTATATTATATAATATATATTTATAAATAATATAAATATTATATATAATAAATTATATATAATTTATAATTAATTAATATTTATTAATAATTTATAATAAATACAATTATATATAATTTTGTAGGCCTTTATTGTATTTTCTCTCTGAAGACATTCCCATTTTGCATAATCTCTTAATAATTACTTATACATTTTCCTAAAGTGTCATAAGCACATTAACTTATTCTGTTATATTTTAGTGGTTTCATTGTTCATCATTATTTCTCTTCTAGCATGTCTTTTTCATCTTGGTTTATTTTTCAACCGGTGGAGTACTTTTTTCAGGAAGGGTAATTTGGGTTTATTCTGATCCCTTGCCTTTCTGAAAATGTCTTGTGTTTTCTTTACACCTAAGCAATAGTTTAAATAAACAGAAAATTGAGTCTCTTTCTTTAAATCTTACGTTTCTTTATATTACACTTCATTATTCCCTGAAATTTAGTCCTGGGAGGAGAAATCTCATGTCCACCTACTTTCTGTTTTCATTTGTATTTTTCTTTGATACCCTTATCTGTAGGTTTTTATAATTTTTTCCCATTTATCTGTGAAATTTTTTAAAAGAATATGATATTTGTATTCTTATGTATTCTGTAGCTTTTCGTTGTGCTTTCTTGGCATTAGCTGTGATTCTTTAAGGATCACATTCATTTTCACTGTGGAGACTATTTTTCTTTTGCTGTTTTGTGTATTGCTTTTGTTTTGCATGCTATGTATTTTCCTTTCTGCAATTTCTTTTTGTTTGCTTTGTTTTGTTTTTGAGACAGAGTCTCACTCGATCACCCAGGCTGGTGTGCAGTGGCGTGATCTCCACTCACTGCAACCTCGGCTTCCCAAGTTCAAGCAATTCTCCTGCCTTAGCCACCCAAGTAGCTGGGATTACAGGTGCCTGCCACCATGCCCAGATAATTTTTTTTTTGTATTTTTAGTAGAAACGGGGTTTCACCATGTTTGCCAGCCTGATCTCGAACTCCTGAACTCAGGTGATCTACCACCTTGGCCTCCCAAAGTGCTGCCATTACAGGTGTGAGCCACTGCGCCCGGCCTGCAATTTCTATTATATGTGTACTGGATCTCTTATCTGTTCTTGTCTCTGACTTTTATCTTTATTCTGTAGTACTCATTTCTTCGTTCTTTCTTCAAATTCTGAAAGAATTTCTTTAGCTTCTCTTTGCTTCACATCTCTGCAGAGTCTATCTAATGCTCTCTGACTTCTTTACATTTTGATTGAGCTATCAATTTCTTTTTCAGTAGCCTTCCTCCATCTCAATGTTTCTTTTCATGACTACTATCTCTAGTTTAGTAAGCAGAGTATCATTTTGAGTCTTTGTGAAAGGTGAATTCAACATTTTATAAAATTTGCTCTTATACCCCAAACAGTCCTTTTCTTTGAAACTGAAATATACTTTCAGTTTCATGTAAATGGTTTTTCAATATTGAGCAATGAGATGATGTCAGAAACCATTTTGAATCTTTGTCCAAAATGTTGGTTCAGATAAAGGAGGAGAAAGGAAACATTAATATTCAGGCTAGCTTTATTTTGTCAAATTGCAAGTCTGACAGCCTGAAGGAATCTGGAACAACAAGACAGGAGACTTGAAGTAAGCTGCCTTTTGGTGTCAAAAAGATCTGTTTTCATTAATATGCAGGCAACCTGCAATGAGCCGTGGAAGGCCACACCTTCTCTAATTTGCTTCTCTTTAGGAGCCTGGTATGACAGATCCTTCAAATCGCTTTAGGCACATTTGTGGAAGTGAAGTTTGAGGCCTGAGTGAAGAGGCAGGGCCAGAAAGCCTTTGTCTCCCTGAAGATTTGAAACAAACAAAAATGTCTAATGCAAAAATTTAAGTTGTGAATTAAACATAAAATATCACATGAATTATATCCTTAATTTAGTAGCCAGGACTTTGAGCAATAGGGCGAATGTATTAGCACTCACCAATCTATTGTTTTTATGCATTTAAAAATCTACATGAGGCTGGGCATGGGGGCTCACGCCTGTAATCCCAGCACTTTGGGAGGCCGAGGCAGGCAGATTACCTGAGGTCAGGAGTTCAAGAACAGACTGGCCAACATGGTGAAACCCCATCTCTACTAAAAATACAAAAAAATTAGCCGGGCATGGTGGTGCATGCCTGTAATCTCAGCTACTCAGGAGGCTGAGGCAGAAGAATCACTTGAACCCGGGAGGCTGAGGTTGCTGTGAGCAGAGATCATGCCATTGTACTTCAGCCTGGGCAACAAGAGCAAAACTCTGTTCCAAAAAAAAAAAAAAAACAAAAAAAAAAACACTACTTAAGGAGATATTTTTAAGTATGCATAAAATGATACTATTATATTATTTCAATTCTGCTTAAACCTGTTTTATTTTACAAACAACTATATATAAATTATTCTTCTGTTGGCTTAAGCCTAAATAAAGGTGTTTCCCACTCCTTCACTTATTTGGCAGATATAGTTGCTGTTGGAAAGTTGCAGAATAGACCATGCTCTTAAGAAGCAAGTGAAGTTGAAGTCTTTAGAATTGAGTGTTTTGAGTCAGAGCTTTATATGATGAACTCCCAGAAAAGTGTGATTGCCTAGAGAGTCAAACCTTTTACTTAGTAGACTGATGACGAAGCGAAGATGGGGATTTTTAGTTTCGGAAAAAGTGGACACTATAGCCAAGTCAAGAGCTAGATATTTCCAACGCACTAAGAAACATGGGGAAAAAGCATCTCCATCATCTGACATAGTTTGTAGTTGGGGCTGCAAAGAAATGAATATTCTGACAAGATCCCATCATTCTGTAAGTCACTGAAGATTTCAACATTGTGGAGCGTTGTTCAGGAATCAGGAAATATCTACCAAAGAGAAATGAAACTATAAGGAGTTGGGAAGAGACTTAGGAAAGAGATCACCACTGCTCTGGTTTTTAGATATCTGCATCATGAGTTGTTTGATCTGGAGTTTGTAAAGGTGAATGTAAGTGACATTGATAAGCTTCCAGGAAGAGATACAACTGTCCCTCACTTGCTTATTTCATTACTCAGAGCCATACTAGACTTCTGCTGACCTAGATAGACCCACGAATGGAGCATCATACCAACTGAGGGAGCATGAGACAGAATGTTCAACAAATGAATGATGCTAAGGAGAGCTCTGAGTCTATAACCTTGCTTATGCATCTTCTGTTACTATTCTAGAGCATAGCATTTTTCCTGTTACTGATAACAAAGGTAAGAGTGTGTTGTGATAATGAGACATTCGAATGAATTGCTTTTAGATTTAGGTGAAGATGAAATAATATGATCCTGGAGGTTCTAAGGGTACATTGGGGTACATAAAGCCTCCTGCTTCTTTAATTCCAGAAGCGGGAACTATAAAGGGTCTCCAAGTCTATTGTGTCATGGACTATGTCTCTAAAAAGTCAACAAAATCACTCAGTTTCTTACCTTTGCAAATTATAAGCAACTCCTGATTTTGTTTTTAAAGAAATGCTATTTTTAATGGCTGTTGACAGAAAGAAATTTTGTGTTGTCCCTAAGATTTTATTAATAAAAAAGACAAGATATGATGATGAGTTTTAGAGTTAATATTAAATTTACTGAAGACACAAAACAAACAAAAAGATTCGTTTCCATTAAGACCAGGTTAACCTCATAAACAAATTTTTCATAAAACTTAAGCATTTTCAAGAGGCCCTATGATCAATGTTTGATCATGTCAAGTTGAAAATTTTAAATTTCCTTAAGCAATCAAGCCATGTATAATTTAATTCCTCTAAATTTATCAAACACACATATGTAACACATTCACTTTTCTAAAAAGCAAAACTAAAGAGCAAAACTCTCCAAAATATTTCACAACTTAATAATCTAAATGCATACATATGATGAAACCCAAGTTGGTTTGAACCTCACAATACAGATTAAATACTTAGCCAAGTTTTCTTAAAATCTCAGTTTTTATGGAGTCCTCAGCCGTAGCTAGGTTCCATACAAAATAATAAACTCCTTAAGAAAAGAAACTATTGGTACATTAAAAAAAAAATTAACAACCCACACAGTGTTAGACATAGCAAGTGTTTAAAATGTCTACTAATTGAAATTCTTGATTTTACTTATAAGAAAACAGAGAAATAGCTAACTTCACAACACATAAGCATTTTTATCCAATTGTCTTCTACCATTTAAAAAAATGTAATTTTCCAACCTTGGTGAATCAAGTTCACCATAATGAGTCAAAAATTCTAGTGATTCAAGTATAAACTGTGATTTTGCAATATACAGCATTACTATACCTTAAAAAGAAACATGTTAGTATGAAAGTATTTTCATATAGTTTCAAAATACGTTTTGTAAATATAACTCAATCTGATTTCTTTACAAATAAATCATTTTAATAAAAAAAGAATATGGTAACTGAATTTACTAAGAAACAACTAATTTTCACACTATAAGGGATCAAGGGCTTTTCTGTACTTTGTTAAGCCTGAATTAGTTAGAATGTCAGGAACCTGTGAATACCAGTACAGGTTGTTCCACAAAATGGATTAGTATCATGGGTGCAATTTACTTTGCATATTTATAGATCTGCTCAGCATTTTCAGAATTAAGAGATTGATCATTTATACAAATGTTTATATCATTTTTAAAATGTTAGATTCCATCTCACTAGGCTGAAGTCTTTCCTGACAGGAGATTTTTGACTGGAATGCAGACTTGCAAGGTAATTATTCACCTGGCCTTTGCTGGAAGCTTAAGGTCGTTATTGCATCATTGTGAAGATTCAGACTCCAAGTGCATGTCCTCCAGATGGGTTGCTCTTATGACACAAAATCCCTGAATGAAAGTCACAACACTAACCTACTTCCTTTTTAATTCAAATCTGTGCAAGTTATTTATTTACTTGTTGGAATGCTACTAATCTAATATTTACTGCCTGATTCTATCCAAATTATTTTCATAGTATTCTCGGCATGTGGCTCCCAGCTCTTGTCAATAGTGAAATGTGATTCAGTTTAGATTTTGCCTATATTGCTTGTCTTTCTCTGGCTTTGTGAATCTCACTAATGACATTTAGCAGTCTCCCGAATCACCACCAATGTTTTATGTATCTTATAAAGGTAATCAAGGTTAACTGCTTTCAAAATGGGACTTATAGGAAACTATCCATAGGACATGTGCTATAAATGAATGGTTAGCAATGAACCCCAAAGCAGCAGAATCCAATGTGCAGCTTTTAGCTAAATTCTAAAAAGAATTTAGAATTCTTTTTGTTTTTTTTTTTGTTTTTTGTTTTTTTGAGACAGAGTCTCACTCTATCACCGAGGCTGGAGTGCAGTGGTGCAATATTGCCTCACTGCAACCTCAGCCACCCAGGTTCAACCAATTCTCCTGCCTCAGCCTCCCAAGTAGCTGGAATTACAGGTACCTGCCACCACGCCCGGCTACTTTTGTATTTTTAGTAGAGACAGGGTTTCACCATCTTGGCCAGGCTGGTCTTGAACTCCTGACCTCGTGATCCGCCCGCCTCAGCCTCCCAAAGTGGGGGGATTACAGGCGTGAGCCACAGTGCCCAGCCTAGAATCCTTTTTACTTAAATTACCTGTATGGAAAACAATGTTTCAGCCAACCCCCAAACCACCAAACCACAGGTGTTTAAGTAAGTCTTGAACTTCTATTATTTTTCTATTCAAATAGATTCTTTGGAGTACCAAGCAAATACTAGGCAAAACATGTAACACCAGTATTTAGGAGGTACATTTTAGAGTTGGCAGCTCTTCTCACTTCTTTTCCCCTCTCCAGGGTATACAGACATAAATCACTTTAATTTTTTTTTCTGAGAATTTATATGCTAAATTTTCTGCGTCTCAAAAATGTTGAACCATTTCTTCACACAAGGCATATTTTCATCTTTGGTCTTTCCACCTATATGCCCCTTTGAAATATTCTAATTATAAAATAATGTAGCCAGAATATTTTCATTATTGTCTCTCCATCATCTCTGGCGCTATTCTCAGGGTTTGTAGTAAGGGTTTTTTATATGACTATTCTCTCCTTTATACCTAACAATAGTAGTCTTGAGTTCAAGTTGACAATCAAATTCATGAGACACACAATAGTCTTCACCTAGCACCAAGTTTACTTGGTATTGAGAAAGAATAAAGACTAGCAACAATAGAGCTCATATAGAGATAGCAATGCAGTGTTCATGGACCTTCCAGGCACAATTGCCATCATCACGTCACCCTACGTGGAAGACATGTATGACTGGAGGGACCATACAGGCAGGCATGGATCACCTTTGTTCAGGGAAGCCATAAATTCTAGGTCCCTTCAACACTCATACCTTTTAAACCAGTGGTCTCCAACCTTTTTGGACCAGGGACCAGTTTCATGGAAGACAATTTTTCCACAGACCAGGGTAGGGGAAGGGTTTCAGGATGACTCAAGGGTATTACATTTATTGTGCATTTTATTTCTATTATTACATCATAATATATAATGAAATAATTATATACCTCACCATCATGTAGAATCAGTGGGAGCCCCAAGCTTATTTTCTACAATTGGATGGTCTCATCTGGGGGTGATGGGAGACACTGACAGATCATCAGGCATTAGATTCTCATAAGGAGCGCAGGACCTAGATCCTTCACATGCGCAGTCCACAACTGGGTTTGTGCTTCCATGAGAATCTAATGCCACTGCTGATTTGACAGGAGGTGGAGCTCAGGCAGTAATGCCAGCAATGGGGAGTAGCTGTAAATACAGATGAAGCTTCCCTCTCTCACCCATCATTCACCTCTTGCTGTGTGGCTTGGTTCTTAACAGGTCATGGATTAGTATCAGTCCATGGCCCAGCGGTTAGGGACCCCTGCTTTAACAGCTCCCTCAATCTCAGGGGTACATAACTAGTGATCATTCTTTGATACAGCTGCATCTCATCAATATCTGTTATTCCTTACTTGATAAACAACCCTGACAATGAATTAGCAGGTTTTGGTCTGGAACATAGTAATCTCAGCTCCTTAATCTTGGAAACCTGAGTCAATGTAACCAAGAAGATTTAATCAATCTAGCTATGCATATTTTTTTTTTCAAGAAACAATCTTTAAAGGACTTCATCCTGATCTTTTTAAAATTGATAGTTTGTAGATTAATCTTAGTGACCTTCTATCTCTCTTTGATAGTCTTTTCCCTTTCATCTCCTTAAGTACCACTGGGCTCCACATTTGCTCAGTAGTTCTATTTATTTTTTAATCTCTTCAATTTCCTTATTTTAAATCCCAGTTTCTAAGAGTTACAGGCACATAGCTTTTTTTTTTTTTTTTTTTTTTTTTTTGAGACAGGGTCTCACTCTGTCACCCAGGCCGGAGTACAATGATGTAATCTTAGCTCACTGCAACCTCCGCCTCACAGGCTCAAATTATCCTCCTGCCTCAGCCTCCCAAGTAGCTGGGACCACAGGTGTGTGCCACCAAGCCTGTCTAATTTTCACATTTTTTTTTTTTTAAGAGATGGGGTTTTGCCACATAGCCCAGGCTGGTCTCAAACCCTTGAGCCCAAGCGATCCTCTTGTGTTGGTCTCCCAATGTGCTGGGACTACAGGCGTGAGCCACCCTGCCTGGCTGGCATATGGATTTTTATGAAGGAGCCTCAAGAGGAAGTTTTTATCAGTCATTTGTTTTTGCTCCTAAATTTTGTTCCTAAATTTCTAACTCACATGGAGGCTTAGGTTACTTCTCAGGGTTTCTTGTCTCTTTGTTTCCCTTTCCAGTGGGAACACACGGGCCTGCAAATACTATTGCAATCCCAACTAGCACAGGAAGTATTAAGCTGCTCTACGTAAAATTTCCCCACAGCTTCATTGCCCAGGTTTCTTCTCAGTTGACTCACCACTCCAGGTATTCAGAAGTGTATAAACGAATGTTGACCACCGGACACCACTCATCCAAATATGGTAAAGGTACCTGACATACATCCCTGGGAATATCTCAGTCTCATTTGGTTGGCCTAGTTGTTTCAGCAATCGAGCACATAAATATGCCCCATCCAAATTAGACCATGTAAACCATTCACACTCATAAGGGTGTTTCTCTCTCTTGGGCTGGGTCAGGCTAACCATAGTGCTGCTTGCTGAAGGCAGCCCCGGGATAAATGATGTTTATCTTGCCTATTAGAAGAATAAGTGCCTCCAACACAAGGTGAAGCTCGAAGTAGAAATATGCAGACACAGGACAGGCAGCGTAAATAATGGCCTCTAAACTTCCACTATTCGGTGAGAAATTTGCTTAGGTAGGATATGTCTAGCTTCATCATGGGTCATTGATATGTAAATGCAGTCACTAAATTCCTGCCTCCTTGCATATGTCTAGAGGATTTGGAAAGAAACAAGCATTATCCAACATATTTCTAAGAGCTCAAGTTTGCATTTTCAGGTATACTAGCATGAGAAACATGTTTTTGCATGCCAAATTTTGGGGGAAATTGCATATCAAAGGCCTCATACCCCTCCCTGGTGATCCAGCTCAGCTCATTGCTGGGCTGCATACAGGAGAGCCATCTAGGTCACCCAGGAAACCAACTAGGCTGTTTTTCCTCAATAATCCCCTAAAGTGTCCATTGTGGAAAATGTGCTGTCCTCTTCAGGCACCTGACCATCATCATAAAGTCCCACCAACCCTTGTCCCTGGCACGTACTGGTTTCTATAAACCCTGGCAGCCAAACCAAATATAATTTAATCTGTATGCTCTGTGAGCAAACGGAGAAGCTCTCAACTGCTCTCCAGAAACTGTATTGGTTGTTGAACAATTTAGTACATTAAATGTTGTATTTTTTAGGATGAGGCAAACAGGTGGCAAATTATTTTTTCACCGAATGAGGATTTGGTCTTTTCAAATTATATCTCCTGGTATATAAGATTTGAAAAACAGCCACCCGGAATTACTATTTGCCAGTTAAAAAAACAGGTGTCTCTATATCAATTAGCTAATACTTCATGACACACTAGAATGGACCTTAGCATTATTTCCCTACCTTTTCCCCCACTCATGTATTCCATAAATTATTTTATATTAAAATATCCTATGTAATACATTTGCTAGGAAATTACATTTTCAGTCTAATTTCTTTCATATGTAGTCCATCTTAAGGCTTACAAGTTGCTTCTACATGAATTATAATTTTGTGTCTTCTCCAGCTACCCTAAGAGTCGATGCAAGGCAACTATTGCTTTCACTTTACCAGAGAGAAAACTAGTATTTTAAAGTGCCAGACCGGGGAACTAGAACTCAGTAGTAAAAAATAACACTGGCTGGAATAGAAGATTCTTACATAGTGTATCTAGTGAAACATTCAGACATTACACTGCTTCCTACTGAACAGAAAAGTGTAAAAGACAAATCACTACAATTTCAAAACTTTTAAAAAGAAACATCAGTGATTAAAAGAATTCCAGCAAATATGAGTGGATGGACAAAAAAAAAAAAAAACAAAAAAAAAACCACCGAGACCTGACCTCAGAAACAGGAAAAAAGAAAGGAAATTGTACAGCACGGTAAGGTTTACCCTATCCTGCATTTTCGTTATGCCATTGTTTAATTTTTTTAGTCAAAGCCATTCATCTTCCAGGGGATCAAATAAGCTGGGTGGTAAAAAAAAAAAAAAAAAAAAAAAAAAAAAAAAACAGATGGAAGCAAGGGAACAGCGTTATGGGGTAAAGGGTGGTGGGGAGTTTGGTGATTCAGGCTGGTGAGATTTGTTGCTTCAATCTCACCACAATGATCAAGGAAAAATATTGTTTTTTTCATACAAAGTGAAAATCAGAAATGTGGGCTTCCCCTTAGCAGCACTGCGTGCTGGGGATCCTGCGTAAGAAAACCAATTCTCCTTTACTAGAAGATCCATATCGGTTTCAAAGCCATTTATTTTTCTTTTCCTCTCAAGATAACAGGTAGTGTGGATGGGGTGAATTATCAATATAATATCTATTTCTAGAAGCATAAGTTTGTAGCTACTTCTGGAATAGTAGATAGATTACAAGAAAGAGTCAGAAGTAACAGATATAAAATTTATTTTACTTTGCCCCACTCATACATATGAATGCTTCTGTGTATTATTAAAATTACTGCAAAGTTCTGTTACAATTAATGCAAATTTTCTGTCTGAAGACTACAAATGACATTCATTATTGTTAAGAGTATGAACATATTTTGATTTTCCTCCATATCAGAAGTAGGGCAGGGTTTTCAGATAAGGTAGATTATTTCATTAACAGTACCTCCACTCCTTCAGCAATATTATAAAAAGGTATTCTTTTTTGGTGGGGGGGTGCAGATTAACTGAGGCCTTTTTCCTGGTATGCTTATGTCAATGAATTGTTTTCCTGACCCACTTTATACATCCAAACACAATTTGAAGAAGTTCGGGCAGAGGTACAGGAAATACGGAGTCTCTTGCCTCCCGGAGACTAATTTACATGGAAAAGACTATTTTTAAACCAGAAAGAATGAAGATATTTTTAATTGGCAAGTTATAATACCCTATTATGAAAGTGAAAATCCTATATACAATGCAGATTTTTTAATGCAATGCATCTTGTGAGTACTTTCAACATCTGACCAGCTCTAAGAAACTGTCTTAACAAATGTTGCTAAACTAGACAGGGATAAAAGCTAGTTTCAAAATGGGAAGGGTATTTAAATGGAGACTAATTTTTTTCAGTGTCAATAAAAATGTGAATTTATGACTTGAGTTTTATGTTGCTTCCCTATATAATTGTGGAAATTCTGGTAATGAATATTTGGACATTGAAAAAAGCTGTATTATGATGAAATAGAAAGTAATTTATTACAGGTTTCCACCCAATTAAACCATTCAAGTGTCTGAAACTTTAAGCCTGTTGTTCATATTGAACAAGTTATTCATATTGTTGCTGTTGTTTATCCCAATTGGAAAGACTGAAACAAGTAGAATTTCTTTAATTAAGATTCACTGATTAGATCCCTTATGCAAGATTTTTCTCAGCAAATGAGATAAAATTCTCTCAGCCACTAATGTTTAATCTACACTACTCATTCCAATTCTGAGACTGCCATTGACGTCAGTAGAAATCCTTGATACGAAATAAAAATATACAAAAAAAGAAGCATAAAAGGACTCTGTATGTTCATGTTTATAGTACATTACAGATGTACGTACAGGGCTCTCTGCAAATTGGTCTACTTAAATGTGTGCTTTCGCTTGCACAAATACAGTTTACTTATAAGATGAATTAAGTACCATTAAGGAAAAAAAAAACCTTTCAGTAGCTATAAGTACCCTGAATTTTCCTTTCTTTCAGAGTATCATCTCTAACCCTGGAAACATTTTTCTCATGAAGTTGCATCCAAATATTTGTTTAAAAGTGACCCATGGTTTCCACCTAATGACACAGTAAAGTATTCCCGCTGATAAGTCCATACTTAAATGATACTAGAACACGGCTCAGTGTTATTGACACATTATTTTTAGAGAATAAATTTTCTACTTTGAAAAGTACTTAAAATAGTAATTTCCTTTTGTTGGGATCAGAGAAAACTATAAATTTGAGAAAAATTATACTTCTATAAAGTTGTTTAACTGAAGGAATAACATAGATGTTACAGACAGATGCAAAATTTTAACGATGGTAACTTGGCACTGTGGAAAATTAAAACCTGCATTTATTGTCAAAAATTTAGGGACATCTTACAATGTCAAATGTGTTCGAACTTAATGGTTGATATTTTTCTATAATCATAATGAACCCTTTTTATCTATCTTCATTCTAATTGTAAGTTAAGAAGTCTCCTTTGCTATGTATGTGATCTTAGAAATTATTCAACCTCTCTGATTCTCACTATCCTTAACTATAAAAATAAGGATATCATAATATACCTCAGAGGGTCCCTGTGATGATTAGATGGATCAAGCACACAGCCAGGTCAATTTGTTTATATATAGTATACATGCATTAATTAACTATGTCTAGTCATATTTTCAGACCTGGGCACATAGTGTATTTTCACATCTCTCAGATTAAGAATGTCAAATGTTGGTACACTCTTTGGCAACATATTTTAAGTATCATTTTGTCTCTATAATCTGAATTTTTCCAGGAAATGCCATTTTTCTCAATAAAATGCCCAGATCATTGTCTCCATTTCCGAATAGTAAAATACACTTAGTTTAAGCAAAAGCCAGTGTCCATAGAGTAAAGCTAACAAGAAATGTTGGTAGCTAACCTATTTCACATGTGGCAACCACAATTACATTTCATACTGGAGTTTGTTTGCTTTTTTTTTTTTGCCTGCCCTGAATGGATTCCACGGTAGCTGGGAACTTGCAAAATTATTGCCAGTTACAACTAGAGGAAAAAATATATTGAGTTTAACTTCATTACAGCTACAGCACTTGTATCAACAGGGCCTGGCATAAAATGGGAAAGCTGCCGAAATTCATCAAGTGACGTTACTGTTTAGAATAGGTGGTAGGGACTGTTACTGCTCCTGGTTCCAGATCTTCTGCTGACCCTGCTTCTGTGGTCTTCTGTCTCAGCAGGCTGTCAAGTCGGAGACTGAGTGCCTGAGCAGGTGTGGACCATGAAGGAGAGGAATCTAACACACCGAGGTTGGAGCTGGCCAGTCTGAGGAAGTCAGAGATGGCAGGAAGAAATGCTAAGTATGTACATCTAGGCAGGCTGGCAAGATCCAGGGTGAAACAGGTTAACAAAGGAGTATTAGTGACCAAATGTAAACACTGATTCCAGTTCAGAACCTTTAATTTATACATGTGTTTATTCCTTAAGCATTTATTGAGTGCTTGATATTCATAAGGCACTGAATTTATAGTATTGTTATAGACTAAGGCAGGGTTCCTCAGCTTCAGTGTTACTGATATTTGGGGCCAGGTAATTCTTTGTTGGGAGAGGCGAAGGCCTTTTCTGTGCATGCATAGATGCGTAGCAAGCATCAGTGGCCATTACTCAATATATATCAATAACAAGACCACTCCCCAGTTGTATCAACTAAAAAATGTCTCTAGATATTGTCAAACATCCCATGGGGGGCAAACTCTCCCCCCATTGGAAGTCACTGGACTGGAGGGACCAAAAATAACATCCTTGCACTGGAGTCTTCAGGAGCCTAGAAGAGCTTTACTTTTAGAGCTCTGGTTGCTGATGTTGGTATGCCATTCTGGGCCCACATTATATCCAGAAAGTTGTCTGATAAAAACAGGAGAATCCTTTTTTTCTGGGATCTTTAGTAGTGACTCATACAAATTTCACCAGATAAGCAGGTATAAAATGCAGAGCCTCTCCTTCTCTCAAGCTAATCTTGCATTAAAGATATTTCTCAACTTAATGCTGTCATCAAATTGTCCACTAGAAATAATTGAAGATTATGCAATGCTGAACTTCAGGATATTGACTTTGTATGAAACTGGGCTTTGAGAGAGGTGAGAAATCACTTGAGTAATTGGAAACGAAAAGTGTAGGAAAAGAATCTAATTTAAGATGAATAGTGTGATCAAATTCGCTGTGATAAGGGGGACTGACTAAAGAGAAATGTACATGTTGGAGAATAATGAGAAATAACCTTAGAAATAGAAGCTTCGTGAATCCCAAGAAATTGAGCATGCAAGTTAATCAAAACACCTCCACAGCACTTTGTTCTCTCAATCTTGACATAGAAAATCCCTGAAGGAAACACTTAATTCAGGACACTGACTCCTTGAATTGAAGCTCAACCATCTTTGAAATCTCCAGATATAATCTCCAAGCAGTTCAGTCAAAACCACTATCACCATGCTGGAGGATCTGATGTCACTTCCATCATGGAGGAGAAACCTGAGCCTGACTGCGTTGGACTTTCTGATCAGTTCACACAAGAGGCCCCAGTTCAAGGCTAACAATATCTGACATGTAAAGTAAACACAGTTTGCAGCCTGTTTGTTGCAACAAGCAGGACTGCAAGCTGAGAAGAGTCCATGCGCTGGGATCATGTGAGCACAATTCTCCATTATGATTAATGAGGAAGTTGAATTGCAGTGCCCCCACTCTGAGAATAGTGGCTGTCAAAAGAATTCAACACAAAAAGCTGTAAAACAGAACATTAAAACAAGCACTGGGCTGAAATGTACCTCCAGGGGCAGGGAAGGGGCGGGTGGTGAGGTGAGTTAATTTGTTTTTATTTGTAGGTCTCATTCCAAAAGGTGATGTTTGGTTTTACCTCCTGAACTGGTGCTGGAGAAGAGACATGGCCCATGAAACAGCGGTGGACCTTACCAAGCAGAACTAGAAGATATTTGTCAGAGTTCCAGACATTCGCGAACAACTCCCCAGATTCCCTGAGCTTGTTGTTATTAAAAGTGGGTTTAAGGCTGATGAAAGCTCCCAGGTCAGTAGCCTCTGAAAAGTGTAGTTTACCAGCAGGGAAGATACAGCAACTACACCCTCCAGAGCAAAGATAACCCCCCTTTCTTCCAGGCGTGGCCCCCTGCTGAGCCCTAGGCTTTTGGCAACGGATTTCAACCTTGATTTGCTGGATCCTAGGGGAAGAGAAAGTTATTCCAACTTCACGACACATTCATGCTAGACCTTTATTTCTATAAAACGGCCACTGCTTGCCAGTGACCCTTAAGGTGTCTAATGAGGAATAGGAAAATGAGGAGCCAGAGTTCGCGTATGTGGAGAAATAAACAAAATAGGAGCTATGAGTTGATGCAACTGCTAATATATATATAACATAACACAGTGCTTCCAACAAGACTAACAGGTCCTTCCTCATCATAAATGCTCACAACTTCCCATCAGGCTAAAATCATCCAACAGCTTGCTCCTTATATAGTCTTTCTTGTTAGTAGATTATAGTTCTTTAGAAAATTACTGATAAATTTCACCTTTTCTCAAAAGTAATTTATTACTTTGACCAATAATGGCTTTAGAGCTATACAATAACTTATTAGTAGATTATAGTTCTTTAGAAAATTACTGATAATTTCACCTTTTCTCAAAAATGATTTATTATTTTTACCAATAATGGCTTTAGAGCTACACAGTAACAAATGGTGTTGTTTGCATTTCTTTGCTCTTCTCCAAACTGAAAACTTAGGCATCAATATCATTTTCTGATTTTTTAAAGTCTCCTCTTTTTAGTGTTTTCATTTGAAGTGTTTTTCTTTAATCTTAATAATCTGTGCCTAACAACTTATGTGCTGAGTAAATACTCTGTCCATGTTACTTGACTCCTGGTGCACGTTAGGATATATTTCAAAAATCCTTACAACTTTTTCAGAAGTCTATAGTTTATATTATTTATATTAATTGGTTCATTCTTTATTAATTGAATGACTAATAATGGATTGCAACCACAGGAGAATTGTTTTGGACCTAAATTCTAGAAGTCCCCAACATAGTAATGATTCATAATCTATTTTACTAACACTTGAGCTCTTCCTGTCTGTCCTGTGCTCCAATATGCTCACTTAAAGACACTCCACTCCCAGCACACACACACACACACACACACACACACACACACACACACACACACAAAGCCACCCGAGTTATCATTGCTGTTGCTAGCATTCCCTTATTCATACTTCCTTATTAGAGCAGGGCAATGTGAAATAACACATATTTGACCACTGGGGCAACGTTTGTCTTGCTGGTGTAAAGAGTGGAAGGGGAGAAGTTATGAAAAATATGATGTTTATGGAGAAGGAGAAGGTTGAGGAGTAAAAGTAGCCAGGACAAAAATTAGTTGGGCATGGTGGTGTGTGCCTGCGGTGTCAGCTACTCAGGAGGCTGAGACCAGGAGGTCCAGGCTGCAGTAAACTGCGATGGCACCATTACACTCCAGCAGCCAGGTGACAGAGCAAGACCATGTCTCAAAAAAAAAAAAAAAGAAAGAAAGAAAAAAAAAAAGAATAGAGAAGATATTTTGGAAGTGAGAGCTACTTAAGAGAAATAATTTCCAGGAACTAATTTCTCAAAAAATGCTAGCCTTCTCCAAAATATTTTTTTTTTTTTTTGAGATGGAGTCTCACTCTGTCACCCAGGCTGGAATGCAGTGGCGTGGTCTTGGTTCACTGCAAGCTCCATCTCCCGGGTTCACGCCATTTTCCTGCCTCAGCCTCCCAAGTAGCTGGGACTACAGGCACCCGCCACCACGCCTGGCTAATTTTTTGTATTTTTAGTAGAGATGGGGTTTCACTGTGTTAGCCAGGATGGTCTTGATCTCCTGACCTTGTGATCTGCTGGCCTCAGCCTCCCTAAGAGCTGGGATTACACGCATGAGCCACCATGCCCGGCCTCTCCAAAATATTTCTAAACAGAGCATGTTTTGTTTTTAATCTAACTTTTGGCGAAAACCTTAGAGGTTCTACATGTAGATGTCGGCCCATATTTGAGTTAACACAACTTTAAAAATACAGTATCTTCTAAGACTTTCACTTTAGTGAGAACAAGTTAAATCAATTCTCTGAATAATAACACAAAATCAGCTTGGAGGATTGGACTTTTGATGAGAGAGAAACACAGGTAATGCTCCTGAAATTGAGTAAACATAGGTACCAGAGTACATTTGTGGTAGAAGACTAATCACTTGTGTACTCCACAGCCACTCTAGCAAAGATCAGTGCGGGAAGAAGAGTAAATTGGTTCCCTTAAAGCCCTTTGAATCCTTAGTTTGTTGTAAACTCAATCGCTTCTTGGATTTAGTCCTTCAGCATTATCTGTGATGCACTTAATTAAAGGCCATAGACTGGAAAGGAAACCAAGTAAAACAGAAAAACCCCTTCTCAGCCTAGAGACAAGTTCACTACTATGTACATAAGAGTAAGATGAACCAAACTGCATTGGAAATATGCGTTTTCTGACATGCTCAAAATTCTAATTTCATTAGCGAAAGGAAAATGTCAGCCAAGTTGAGCTGCAAAGACATTGATATCCAGAGTTGTTTTTTTTTTTTTCCACTTTAATTACTGATGTATTTAAAATACATTAACAGGTTCTTTTCCTCAAGACATTCAAGATTGAATTACTTCTGGCCATTTATCTATATGAGTCCCTGTACCAGAATGTAGGTAGCCATCCATTTATTGTTATTGTTTTAATCCATTGTAAGTGATTTTAACAAAAACACAAAAGAAAAATTATTTTTTACACTTGTGTAAAATTTTCAAAGAAATACATGAGCATTACGATAAGTTCTGAATTCCTTTGGCTTATTTCCTGCCACTTCCCACAATTGGGTTCTGTGAAAGGAATGACTTACATGCTAGTTAGGAAAATTTGTTTGATGTATTTATGATGATTAATACTTTATTTTTATTTACTTGTCTCTGATCCTCACAGTGTGGGTCTCCCAGGTCAATGCTATCACCATAATCCATCAGAAAAATCGAAGTCTCCAGGGGTTTAAACAAATAACGTGTGTGTTACTTTTTTGCTAGGTGTTTTCTTTCGTGTTGAGTTCCCCAATTCACAAGTACAATACTCTTGCCAGGAAAGAGGAATTTCTCCTCATTATGAAATGAGTCAGTAAAGATTGCAAGATTCCCAAAACCTGAGTTCTTATAAAAACACTTAAATAACCTATTATTTAGTGTTATCCAGATAATAATGAAATATAATAATAAGCATATACTGGCAGTTCAAGATTCTTTAACTAGGACGGCATAAATTCAGTTGAGGAAGATGAATCGTGCAAAACAATGAAAATTACTGATTACAGAGCTGGAATAATTTTATGTGCACTAAACACAAATTAAGAGAAAGGGAGCAGGATACATTGTTATTCACCCAAATGCCTCTGAATGCAAATAATTAAAGTCATACTTCTGAAAATGCACCTTGCCCCAACGCATCTATACTTTCTTGGAAAAGAAGGCAAAATCAAGTGAATGCTATATGAGAAAAACCTTGAGGTAGAGTTATTCTGTTCACTGAGTAAGGAGGAATGAATTCATTTGTACCATTTAAATGTGAGGAAAAGGATTGCAAAATCTTGGTGGTCTGGGTGGGCTCAATGTATCTGGTATCCATTAAGATCCAAAATTTACTCGAACCTACAGATTAATTCTCCTGCAGGAACTGAGGCAAACCAATAGCAGCTGGAAGTTAATCAAGCACTGATCTCTCCCAATCCTTCTAATCACAGCCAGCTGTGATTTCAAACCTTTGCACTGAGGTTCTCTGGGGCAGATATCCACAAGCCCTGGAGTGAGCACCCTCAACTTTCCAAGGGCAAGAAAAAAGTTAATAAAATAAAACTTAATGCCTCCAATCAGGGAACTGAAGAATAGGATCGGGATGGTCTACAGCTTTTTTTTTTGCATTAATCTCTTCCCTCTCTTCCAGCTGCCTATCCCTGGAAGGCATATGGTTTCTTCCGAATGTTTACTGGGAATCCTTTATTTAAAAGGCTAATACAACTGGGGACAGTTGGTTACTCACTGGGGCTTCTCTAGTTGTCTCAGGAGAAGGGGTTATTTACGTGCCTAAAGAAATTCTCCTAATTTTTATTGATATGATCAATAAAAAAATTGTTTTGATATGATCAAAAAAATTCTAATTTTTATTGATATGATCATGAAATTCCATGACATGATCATGGAATTCTTGAGTTTGTGTAATAAATGCCGTCCAAATGAAGATGAACATTCTTATCTTAGGCTTAAAGAAGTCAAAATGTATTCTGAGTACAACTATCTGAGCCCAACCAGTTAGTAAGCTTTAATTAAACACTAACAAAGCCATACAATTTACAAAGAAGCTTACTGTGAAGTTGGTGGTTTTGTGATTTTACTTTTAGTTTATTGATGTTATAAGCACGCAACATTGTGACAGATAAAATTCTGTAATTATCTAGCTCTTCTTATTTTCTCTTCCTATCCACAAGGCCTAGTACCTATATATACTTCCTTCATTCAGAGCCAGTTCTCTTCCCCTGGGACTGATCTTTCCTGCTATTCAGCTAAAAAAACCTGAGCTTTCTCTCCCTGCTGACAGAATCCTGAAACTACGTGTATATCTTCTTTTCCAAGTATCTGTAACACCTCTGGACATCTTTTATCTCTCTCTTGGTTACCCATTGTCTCTTTTGGCACACTTTTGAGTTAGGGCCCTAAATATATATAGCACTTATTGTCTATTGCCTTGAGCTTTAGATAACATGTTTTGTCTATTAGATTTCCTTCTATCATTAAAAATGGATTTATCTCCCCAGAGTCAGCTATATTTAATTTTTTGGATTTATTTCCAGTTCTGCCTTTCCTAATGTGCCCCATTTTCTCACGTTTAACAGCATTTACAGCCATGTTCTAAGAAATGACATGCTCCACGCTAAGTCTTCTCAAATAATTCTGGTCCACAGTGACCCTAACAACATAATATAGCAGAATTCACCGAAGCATCATGCAAGTAGACAGTGAGGCCTCTATATCTTCTAATGCAATTGACGATTAAACTATAAAATGAAGTCATAATGGATAAACTGAATTCTAACCTACCTAATTATGAAAAGAGAATGGATATAAGATTATTGATTACATTAACAGATCTGATTGTCTGAGTGATAATTCAGGCACATATGTGTAACTCTTATCTTGAATTCACCCACCTATAATTCCTATAATTCTAATAGTCAAAGGAATATACAAAAGATTGAGAGAAGCCCAGTATCTAATTTAGAAATAAGGGAATGCTACCATTTATGTATAAAATTTTCCAAAAATTACTTCATCATATACAAATAAAGCACAGATAAATGAACCCATCATTCACTGCATGAATGGAAGCTGATTAAATTGAAATTACATGGGAGATATGACTCCAGCAGAACCACATCAAAATCTCCTATCTCAAAACTGCAAAATTTGTGGGGGCCACGGCAGGATGTGGGACCATTGGTCAGCCACAAATTCAGATCCTTGCCAATATCCTGGAGAGCTCTCCAGCACACAGAATTGAGAGGAAAGGAAAGATCCCACAGAAAAGCTCCCTCCTGCTTTTTATTTGATACAGACTGAAGTGGTAGGGAGAGCAAAGGCTTGGCTGCACCTGTTCTCAATCATAGAAGCCAGGCCTGACAGATAATGAGGGCGCTGCCCCAAGAAACTTTGATCACCACAACAAACACCAGAAACCTATATAATCTCCCAATACTTGACAAGTAGAGGCACATGGGGATGGGTAGAGCAAAAGGAATAAAATATGTAGAAAAAGAGCAGTTTAAAACAGCAGTTTCAAGTCAACATGACGGATTGAACACATGTATTTGCTTCCTTTTCTTCCCCAAATCCTATTGAAATGACAATAAAGCTGTTTAAAAAATAGTGAATCCCTGGCAGTAGCAAGAATAAAGGGTACTGTTAGTGATTCAAAAATGGGAAAATTTTCTGAAAGCACAGACATGTGGTCTAAGTTAGATAGATAAACTAGAACAGAAGTGAAACCTGAGGCTGAGTCGATGCTCCTTTCTTCCACACTCTAGAGGGGCTGGTTGTCAAGGTTCGACGGGGTTAGCGCAGAGGCGACCCGGCTATGAGGCAGAGAGCATCCGCGTCCACGGAAGAGCAGCTATATGGCCTCCCTTCCTCTCCTCCAGGAATACGAGTCAGGTGCCCGCTGCTGTTGTTCCCAGGTGAATCCCTGAAACCTGCTCTCTAAATTAAGCAGAGGAATTTTGGGGAGTGGCCTGTTGTGTAGATTCAAGCCTGGAAGAAGGAGCAGAAATGAAGATAGTTCTCTATTTCCTAATAGATCAGTTGGAGAAAAAAAAAAAAAGAGGAGAAAGGTAAAAATAGACCACAACATGCCATCCAGAAATGAGTTACATTAAAGAAGCCTAACGTCAAGGATATTATTTAATGGCAATTTACCTATTGCAGCTGTAACTAATCACCTCAAATTCAGCTACTTAAAACAACACAAATGTATTATCTTACTGGTCTCAAGTCAGAAATCTGAAATGGGTTGCAATGGGCTAAAATGGAGGCCTCAGCAGAGCGGTCCATCCAGATGCTCGAGGGCAGATTCTGTTCCCTGACTTTTCTAATTTCTGGGGGCTGAATACATTCCTTGGCTCATGGCCCCTTCCTCCATCTTCAAAGCCACAACACAGCATCTGCAAATCTCTCTGACTCTAGCCTTCCAGTCACCCTCTCTGATTTATAAGGACTCTTATGATGACACTGGGCCCCTCCCAGATCATTCAGGATAATCCCTATCTCAAGATCTTTAACTTAATCAGATATTCCAAGTTCTTGCTGCCACTTAATCAGAATGTCCAAGTTTTTTGCAGTTGCCATTTAGGTAATCCACTCTCAGATCCTGGGGTCCAGGTCCAGCCCATGCTGCAGTCCAAGGGGAGTGAGTGGATGAGCAGAAAGAACACTCCAGAGGCCATAGGCAGGTGAATATGACTTTATTCAACAGTAGTTTTCATCAACAGCTTTCTCACTAGCAGCTTACTCTTACACTGTTTGCCCTGTGTAGCTGCTTGAGCCAGCCACCCTCACACACAGCTGCGTGGCTGGCTCTCCCTTGCCTTCAGGATCATCAGCTTAACTCTTTCTCTCTGGGCAGAAGCCAACCGAGCTGTGTCCTAGCCCCCTCCTGCCTGTCTGCATAGACGGACAGCTTTGGCTCTCTCTTTCTCTGGGCACCCTGGCACCCACCATGTTAAGCCATGTTGAGCCAAGCTGAGCCCCAAGAGCCTAAGAGCCATGTCGCTTGTGCACAGTGTCAACAGGGCAGTTATGCCTTTTACAGACAGTAGTGGCTCCAAGCCAAGTATGAACTTACACAAACAGGTGATATAACAAGTGGAGGTGTGTGCCTGCACACCAAACTCGCTGACTCATGCAGGCCCTGGATATCCGCCTCAGCCTATTCTTTGACCAAAGCACATCCATATGCCTTACACTCCACCCCCCAGGCCGAGGGAGACATAGGTTTTGGATACACAGGTTTGACACACATTAGCCTGACATGTAGGCTTTGGGTACACAGGCGGGATATACATACACAGGCTTGACACAGTAGCTTGACACACAGGCTTTAGGCACACAGGCCCATGACATACATAAGCCTCGATAAACTGCCCAGCTAGTGATGCAGATTACCACAGGTGGCACCCTTTTGGTGATTATTCACACTGCCCTGAGTTGGCTCATTAGCTACTCTGTTTACACCTGGTTCCAAACCATACGGTGTTAGTACTAGGCTGGGCTGTGACAACAGTCAGGCAGTAGAAGCACCCCGGCTAGACCTATCTGTATACCATACCCTATTAGGAACAGGGGGATGCCCATCCTAACGGTGAAGGCTCAGGGTCTAGGGGTGCCTCAGGCCCCATGGCCTTATCTTGAATTAAGACTACAGGTCCCAAGACTTCTCGTAATTCTGCTGCTAAGGGACTTGTACTCAGTGTACTCTGCTGCTGTAAGTAGGTGCCCCACTTTGCTAAAGTGGGTGTCTGTGTCATCCCTGTCCAGGGGGTTGTTACCCATGAACATACTCATTCTGCTGTTGGTAAGTCCTCCACACGATGACTGTAACCTACCCTGCCATGCTCTTATGAGCCTGAAGGGCAGCATATACAGTTACTAACTGCTTTTCCAGCCCAGGGGGTCGTTACCCAGGAACGCACCCATCTCGCTATTACTAACTGCTTCTTTATTAAGGAACACCAGAGCTCAGCTCCCTTCCACAGCTGGGACTAACAATAGCCTAGTGGTGCACCCAAGCGCTCCATGCACGGCTATGCCCTAGCCCAAACTATCTGTGGTTACATGCACATCAAGTTTAAATGGGCACCCCTGGTTAACTACCCACAGGGCTTGTGCCTGCTAAATAGCCTGCTTGGCTACCAGGAAAGACTGTTTTAGTCGCATCATCCCAATCCCAGGCAAGAGGGGCATTGCCACTTCTAAACCTGCAAGAAAATCAGAGGTTAATGTAACATCACCAACAAAACCGTGACATACAATGGGGCTAGGTTGCACAGCCATGTCCTTCTCCTGAATGACTTGCAGTAAGTTTGTACATGACTGCCAACATTACTTGCTTAAACTCCCACAACTCAGTGGGGGTGTAGTCACTATGAAGTGTGCTCCACCACGATAGGCGGATATGGTCCCTGGGCTCTCCCCTTGGAGCCCAACAGCTGCTTATGTTTTATATTTTGGCAGATTACTGGGCGAGCCTGCAGCAGAGGTTCTTCCTTCTCCCTGCATTACATCCTGCAGGGACTGGGCATGCACTTCCTGTAACCCAGTCACAACGCCCATCTGACTCTGCTGGCAAAGGCACATTTTTCCTTGGTGCTATGCACTTCCAGGTGCTTCAGCCCCTTCTCCACACTCGCAGGAAACCCGTCCACTGCCTCCCACGTTTCCACTGGGGCCCATCCAAGCAGCACCGCTGCCACCAGGTACCACAGTTCATGCTGCAGCCACACAGTCAACCCAGGAGTCCTCAGGGGCTGAAGACCCACTCACCTCATCCCATCCTCATCACCAATTGTCAGATCCTGGGGTCCAGGTCCACCCCATGCTGCAGTCCAAGGGGAGTGGGTGGATGAGCAGAAAGAACACTCGGGGGGGCCAAAGGCAGGTGAATATGGTTTTACTCACAGCAGTTTTCATCAACAGCTTTCTCACTAGCAGCTTACTCTTACACTGTTTGCCCTGTCTAGGCTCCTTGAGCCAGTCACCCTCACACACATCTGTGCGGCCGGCTCTCCCTTGCCTTCCTGGTCCGCAGCTTAACTCTTTCTCTCTCCGGGCACAAGCAAGCCGAGCTGTGTCCTGGCTCCCTCCTGTCCATCTACAGGATGGACAGCTTTGGCTCTCTCTTTCTCTGGGTGCCCACGTGCCCACCACATTAAGCCATGTTGAGCCAAACTGCACCCCAAGAGCCATGTCACTTGTGCACAGCGTCAACAGGGCAGTTATACCTTTTACAGACAATAGTGGCTCCAAGCCAATTATGAACGTACACAAACAGGTTATATAACAAGTGGAGGTGTGCGCAGGTGTGCGCCAAACCCGCCGATTCATGCAGGCACCTAGATATGTGCCTCGGCCTATTCCTTGACCAAAGCACATCCACGTACCTTACACCCACACATCCCAATGGCGAGGACATGACCAGCTGTGAACACTGATAGCCATTGTTCTGCCTATTTGACAGTTTAGAAACTGCCTTAGTTCTCTCTGTTCATACAATATAAATGGAAATACGATTGTTGCTAAAACCCATAGTTACTGGGGTAAACAAGATCTGAACAGCATCAAAAGGAGCCCAAATAAGTTGCCTATGCAGACATCATAGCTCATCATTCCCCTATGATTAGTTAACAAATTAAAAGAAAAAATATTAATCATATGTTGTAAGACAAATTTATTAATGTAATTAGGGCCTACTGTATGCCTGGGACAGGGGATAAAATAGAGAAATAGAAATACAAATTCTCAGCATCATGAATTTTGTATTCTGTTACAGTATGTAAAGAAAACTAATTGATTTATTCATTTGCTTTTTCAACAAATCTTTATTGAATATCTTTGATGTACCAAGAGCTGTCCTAGCCAGCAGTATTGTAACAGTGAGCAAAACAAAGTCCCCGCCCTCATAAATTTATGTTGTGGAATGAGGAGACAGACATATAGTCTAATGTATAGACATATATTACCTGTAATATGTTTGATGTATTTCTATAGGAACACACATATATTTTAGTATATCAGATGATAATCATTGTTATAAAGAGAAATCAATTAGCATAATAGGTGTTTTGAAGATTATCATATAATTTATTAGTCCAATTTATTAAATTATGAGAGTAATAGATGTGATGAATTATTATGGCATGATAATGGGCATAATCTGAGACTATCCTGGGCAGATTGGGAAGTATGGGAATTCCAGATGAGTGTGCATGTGTTTGTATTTATGTGTGTTTATGTGTGTGTTTAGGAACATAGCAGAAGTGTTTTTGAACAATAGTCTGATGGAACAGAGGGAGACAGCCGTGCATAAGTTAAATAAGGGAGGAAAGAAAATTTAGGTAATTGGTAGCACTGCAAGCAGTCTTAAAACAGGCTGCTTGTAGTGCTACCTGTGCTACAAGTGCTTGCAGTGCTAAAACAAGAGATTGAGGGCTACTTTAAATCAAGGTCGGGAAAAGTCTTAGTAAAAACGTGACATTTATGTTGGATCTGAGTGACAGGAAGAAACTATCCATGAAAATATCAGGGAGAAAACTTCCATGGGCTTCCCCTTCTAGTTATGGCTGGTAAACTCCCGTTGGACTAACTGTCCTACAGATAACAACTATAAACTCTAGAAAAAATACAGAAAAAAATTCCCTGAAGGCATTGGAAAGCAATGGAAACAAGGAAGAATTAAGTTGAGGTTGACCCTAGAAAGAAGGAAATGATACTGAAAGTTATTTTTATATTCACTGCTTCCAGCCTGAGGGCATGTATCATTCTTGATCATGGGTATGGGAGTGATGTGCCTCGGCCTATTCCTTGACCAAAGCACATCCACGTACCTTACACCCACACATCCCAATGGCGAGGACATGACCATCTGTGAACGCTGATAGCCATTGTTCTGCCTATTTGACAGTTCAGAAACTGCCTTAGTTCTCTCTGTTCATACAATATAAATGGAAATACGATTGTTGCTAAAACCCATAGTTAACTGGGGTAAACAAGATCTGAACAGCATCAAAAGGAGCCCAAATAAGTTGCCTATGCAGACATCATAGCTCATCATTCCCCTATGATTAGTTAACAAATTAAAAGCACTACAGAAAACGCATAGTGCTTCTTGTTTCAAGATCCAGAGGACAGAGCTGGGGCATTTTACAAGAATTACAAGCTCCAAATGTAAAGTCAATATGCCATGATTTAGAGCAACAGGTGGAATTTACTTTTTCTTAGTTTTTGGGATCTGGTTCCTTTCCTTCTTCTTTCTTCATTGTAGAAAATACAGAAACTCCAGATAAAGATCACAGTTCCCAAATTCCCTGCAACTATATATGGTCATATTGCTTCTTTCTTTCTTTTTAAGTTAAAAAAGTTAAAAAGTTAACTTTTTAAGTTCATCCTCCACATGCAGGATGTGCAGGTTTGTTACATAGGTAGACGTGTGTCATGTGGGTTTGTTGGACAAATTATTTCATCATCCAGGTATGAAGCCGAGTATCTACTAGTTAATTTTTTTGATCCTTTCCCTCCTCCCATCCTCTACCCTTTCATAGGCCCCAGTGTGTGTTGTTTCCCTCTATGTGTCCGTGTGTTCTCATCATTCGGCTCACACTTATAAGTGAGAACATGTTGTATTTGATCTTCTGCTCCTGCCTTAGTTTGTTAAGGATAATGACCTCCAGCTCCATCCATGTCCCTGCAAAGGACATTGATCTCATTCCTTTTTATGGCTGTATAGTATTCCATGTTGTATATGTACCAAATTTTCTCTATCCAATCTACCATTGATGGGCATTTAGGTTGATCCCATGTTTTTGCTATTGTAAATAGTGCTGCAGTGAACATGTGTGTGCATGTGTCTTCATCATACAACAATGTATATTGCTTTGGGTATATACTCAGTAATGGAATTGCTAGGTCAAACAGTATTTCTCTCCTTAGGTTTTTGAGGAATCATCGCACTGTCTTCCACAATGGTTGAACTAATTTAAATCCCCACCAACAGTGTATAAGTGTTCCTTTTTCTCCACAATCTCACCAACATCTGTTATTTTTTGACTTTTTAATGATAGCCATTCTGACTGGTATGAGACGGTATCTCATTGTGATTTTGATTTGCATTACTCTAATAATTAGTGATGTTTAGCTTTTTTTCATATGATTGTTAGCCACATATATTACTTATTTCTAATTAATGGGATGTGAGTAGAAGTAGTATGACAATGTCAAAAAGTATCCTTGAAGGGTTAAGAGCTGTGTATGCTTCCCAACCTCTGGCTCTGTCCTCATGGCTAAAAAGTGAGTATGAAACTGAGCATGAATTCATCTACCTATCTCTGGATTTCGCTTATGTAAGAGAGAAATACATTTTCATTGTTAATACCCTATTATTAGGGGTCCTCTGCTATTCACAAACAAAACCCCTGTTTTTACTCATTCTTAAATTATTTTCATGTTGCTTTTATTAAATCAATTATAAATGCTAAGTATAAAATTATAATTATTTTCCTTCAATTCCTTCAATAAGCATTGTGGTTCTGAAAATGCTATATTCCACAGAAAATGCTGTAATGATTTAGCACAAAATGATTCATAACTTTTTAATATACATAATATACATGTTTATCGCCTCTAAAACCTTTACAAACACATATAGCATATACAAAATGGTTGCTCTTTGGAGATGCTATGTTTGTTTGTACCATGCTACGCTGAATGTATGTGGCATGGTGGAAATCTCATAATAAGATATCTCTATTATGTGATCATTTTCCTGGAATTGCAGAGTAGGAACCTAAATGTATTACTGTATATTATTTCATTAAATAGTCAAGGTTTTCTGGATATTATGCAATGAAATAAAAATACAGGAATAAATAATAGATTGGTATGTCAGTAAAATTGCCACTATCATCTATAAGCCATGATTTCAGAGATACTCCTGTTTGTCAGAGTAACTTCATAGTTTCCATGGGAGAGCTCAGTAATAATCTGAATTTATAAACATTAAATTTAAAAAATAAATATAGTAATAAGATACTCCTTTGCTTGTTTCATGTAGTAGGACTTCTAGTAAGATTTTGTGTTAATTATGTTTTCTATGAAGAATTTAAAAATCATGGAGGTAGCATAGAATAAGTCTTAAATTAAAATGTATCCAATTTTTACCTGATCAAAAACACGTTTAATATAGAACAACTTTAAAAGATTAACTTTTTAAGAGAAAAGATTTTGTTCTTTAACATTGCAATATTCATGTAATATGTTTAGATACTAAACTTAAAAATGTGGCTTCTTTTAAACCATGTTGATTATGCCAAATCGATAAAGTACAGGGTAGTTATATTACATTACTTGTAATGAGTATAAAAGGAGTCATTTGAATGATTTAGTTAACCTACTAAATATGCAATCTCTGTGCAAATTTTTCTAAGAAGTTGCCAAAACCTAGTTATGTCATTTAAGGCATTCTATAATTATCTCCCAGATCCCCTTTCAGATAGCCTCTGGCTACATGTTACACAATGACTGTTTCCATTTTGCACAAATGGTTATTAATAAAAGCTAAATCATCTTTTTCTCCACACATCAAAATCCCAAAGAAATCAGGGTTATCCATAGTGAATCATCATTTCATAAAAACTGATGGACCCATGATGGTAACAAAGTCCTTTTAAATTGTTGTCAGCTAGCTGCCTTTTTAAGTAAAGGGAAGTTAAAGCACATTATCCTAAATTACTTCCTCTTGGAAATGCTACAGCTTTATATTTGATATCACTTAAATCAATCAGGCAGCTGTAAGCATATCCTTTTTTTTTTTTTTTTTTTTTTTTTTTTAAACAGAATCTCGCTCTGTCACCCAGGCTGCAGTGCAGTGGTACAACCTCAGCTCACTGCAACATCCGCCTCCTGGGTTCAAGCAATTCTCCTGCCTCAGCCTCCCAAGTAGCTGGGATTTCAGGAACCTGCCACCAGGCCCGGCTAGTTTTTGTGTTTTTAGTAGAGATGGGGTTTCATCATGTTGGCCATGCTGGTCTCAAACTCCTGACCTCAGGTGATCCGCTCACCTCGGCCTCCCAAAGTGCTGGGATTACAGAAGTGAACCACCGCTCCTGGCTGGCTGTAAGCATAGTCTTTTGAACAACGTAAAGTCATAGCTAGGCTATACATTTTCTTTCTCTCATGAATGCTCTGTGTGACATTGAAGTTGAAAAGCAAATGACAGTGTTTCCAGTGTAACTCTTCACTCTGGGTCAATTCAGTTTCTCAATGTGCTGTTGCTTCCTTCTGACATGATCAATGCTGACTTTTCTCTCACCAAATATTCCCTGAGAACTAAATAAAAAGAATGGTATGGGATAAATATTAACTAATTAATTAATTAAGCCTCAGGTCTTGCAAGTCCTTAAAATTGTGATGGGAATGTGAACACACCCGGTGATTTTGAGAGTAAAAAAAGAGCAGAGCTTGCCAAGCTCCACCAAAATATGGAAAAAGGAAGCATTTGTGCTTCTCTAGTTCATTGCAGCCAGCATGCTTTGTAGTTCTGCCCCAAAGAAGATTGTCTTTATGAGGACTTAACCCCCTGATTCTGTCCACTGGAAAAAAAATTCCCTGTTTCTGTTCATTTATCAGGTTCTGCCAGGCTGATCATTCTTTTAACATGTTAAAAATAAAGGCTACAGAATAAGCAGAATAAAGACCTAATAATCAGTCGAAATTATTATTTTAAGAATGTATAAGACGTTGTGTTTGACTAGCATCCACTTGTAATGAATGTGCAATGACAATTTTGAATGACAAACGTTCTATTTTGAAAATTCCAGTCACGTCTCTTAATAGATCATTCTGATTATTCATAAAAAGATAGGTAAAACTGGGTAAAATCAAGTAATGTGATGTTACGAAGTGCTAATGGGTGAATGTTTGATAAGCAAGGAAGACATGTCTACATTTTTTGGTAAGACAAAAAGAGCCAGATTCTAAATCTGTTTTTTTCAGATTTGCTTTGTTAGTATGTTATTATTGTGCTTTGGTACTTTAGAGAAAAGAAAAAACCTTTTTTAAAAAAACTGAAGACCTAGATAATAAAATATAAAATGTCTTTTTATTTTTCTCACCCTCGGGGTTTTTTAGCCTCATATATGTATTAATCTATAAGGTCAAATAGCTCATAGTGTGTTTTACTGAAATAAATACTGTTTGATTCCTTCTAGGGCATGTGCACACCCAAAAATGTCTAACAAAGCATTCTTGAATAACCTCTAGTGGGCATCAGCTAAATATATTATGATCACAGTTATTTGAAATATGGGAAAAATAATTTAAAATAAAAAATGGCCAATGTGTGCCTTACAGGTAGGCAATAGGATGTAATTTTAAAGTGTTGGTGAGAAATGGAAAACCTTTGAAGCTAAGTAGAAGCTGATGATGACTCTTTATCTTATAAACACATTGTATTTATTAAGCCCCCATGGCTTTCTGAAGCGTAACTAAAAGAGGATTACAGCTGGATTTTAAGAATTCTATCCTACCAAAGTCACTTATATTCTATGCCAGAATGCAGTTAGTTTAGGTGATGATATTCTCTCATGGATAAACGGAGCTCATAAGCAATTCAGACCTGTCCATAGGGCTGATAGAACTAAATATGTTCTTACATTGAAGAAACATCCTAGTTAGAGTATAAGATGCACGTTTTACGTGAGTAGGCTACATTCCAACATTGCCTAAACATGCCTTTAATTTTTTTTAAAAAACATTCTTTTCCTTCAGAATGAAAAAGTCTGCTTCCATTTATTTCAGGCGACTGGAAGACAATGAAGCAGAAGGAAAAATTTAACACTGGCACGGCACTGTCTTGGAGCTAATCGTTTCTCACCAAACACACACATGTAGCAGCGAAACATCCTTAAAATGTAAAACATCTTGGTTTTTTAATAACCCCTTGTGGTATGTTTTTACTTTAGCAATAATTGTATTTTCTTTTTTGCACATTTTATTTAACAACATTGCAGTGCCAGATAATCGGTTCCATGTGTTCAGGGCACTAGCAAAGTGCCTAACGGAGAAACAATTAACTTTATTGGGCTCCTGTTATTGGCAGACACAGCCTTACACCCTTACTTGTTCATGGTGCTGAGCCACATATGAGCTGCAAAGAATTTGGTGTCCTAAGTAATCATGCAGCAACCTGAATTTAGAGCCAAGTTGTCATTAAAAAAAAAAAAAAATCATGATCATGAACTAGAAACAGAAGTTAAAGTCCATGACAAGATCAGAAGATAAAGTTCACTTAAGTAACAAAAAGTGCAATGATTAGTCCAGGGCCTGGAGCCAACGGTTGATGAGCAAGCTTGGACTTTTGCTAAAGAAGAACATGCAGTATGATTTGAAGCAAATATGAGCACTGTGACCGTAATGCAAGCATAGCTCTTTCAGTAATAGGCACTGAAACAATGGTTAAATGCAGTTAAGTGCAAGGAGCAACATAGTTAGGTTTTATCAAACATTAACACTTGTACTGGAGAGTCCATAAAATTCTAATTGGCCTCTTCTGCAGAAAGCAGCCCCAAGAGGTTCTTCATGTACAAAGCAGCTCTGACTCATGCCAGGAGTGCTAGGAGAAAATAAACCCTGCTAGCATAGCTGCCATTGATTTGTCCAGGGAATGATCCTCAAGCCACAGAAAGGATAAATAGGTTGGGCATGTGGTAGCACAACTATCTCTGCAATGACACAGCCTAAAACTCGGCATTGCGTTGGACAAATGGACCTGAACAAATTCTCTCTTATGAAAAGTGAGCATGGCAAGTATACCTGGGCAGGGAATATCATCTGGGCTCAGATAATATCCTAAATAAATCTGAGATATGAGTCTGTTTCTTCATGAAGCACATGATCTATCTCAGGCAGAGAAGGGCACCTGGAGTGCATGTTACCCTACCTTTGTTGTGTACTCTTATTTTTAAAAAAAATCTCTCAATATAGGAGATAAGCTGAAAAGTTCTCTTTTCTTTCAGAATTTACTTAATACACATTATGTCTGCAAGGCATTCATCTGGGCCTTGGCAGAGAAAAAACTGTCAATGAATGTAACCATAAGATGGGACTGTAGAGTCCAAAGGAGGGAAATGTTTGGAGAAAGTCTCATTCACCCCAATATGTTTTGCTCTGCTGATTCCTTCACAGTTGGGAGCAGCACAACATTCAAAGCAACTTTGGGAAATTTAGACAGCTAAAAGAATACTGGCAGGTAAAGGAGGAGTAAAGAGGTGGTAAAGACATATTATATTTTTATCCTCCGTTGTTCCTCTTGAGCACTACTAGTGGGCACATAATATATTTCATTATTTAAGAACAAGAATTACCCTTTTATTGTTAGAAATGACACTTGTGACCTATACTGCTATTTCTGGAAGTGTGACCCCACTGAACTCTAATATGCTTGGAGATGATCCAAAGATTGTTCCTGTGAATGCTGAAATTCACAGTCTTTCCAAAGTTAAGAAAAATAATTCATGGGTAAAATTATTTTAGTTTTAGAGTTTTTCATGAGTTAACCTTGAATCGTCTGTACCTATCGTGTTTGTTTGAGTCACAATCGTTGAAATCAGACTTGTGATATGATTACACATGTAGTTTCATTTTTTGTTTTTTATTTTTAGGATATTGATATTCCATAATACTCTACATATGAGATTTCCAAGTTGTGGTCACCATGAGAATATGAGGCTCAGACTGTCCCTCAAGAGAGGGTCTGCTGACAGGATTATAGGAGGCTGATGTCCTCCAGCTGCCTCATCTTGGGAATGTAAGCCATACTCCCTCTGTCCCTAAGCACAGTGTGGGTACTAGTGTACACGGTGAGGGTGCCAGAGCTGAGCCATTCCTTTTAAATGCAGGACTCCACTTACAGGCCATTTTTTCTCTGGGGATCCTCATTAGCCTGGCTGAGATTTTCTCAGAGCTACACAAGCTTTCCCACCCTACCCTTCTTCCTTCCCTCTCTCCTTTCACAGATGTCAGACCTGTGTCTGCCAACTTCTAGTCTCTCTTTATTTTCTCCATCAAAGGTGTTTCTCCAATAAATCTTTTTCATATCTAATTTCATCTTGACATCTTTTTCATAGAGGAATTAAATCAATACTCTGATACTCAGGTATTCTTTCTCAGTTTTAAGAATTACCTATCTGCAGTATAAGTTTTGGAAAAAAAGGATGAGGCCAGGCATGGTGGCTCATGCCTATAATTCCAGCACTTTGGGAGTCCCAGGTGGGTGGATTGCTTGAGCTTAGGAAATCGAGAACAGTCTGTACAACATGGTGAAACCCTGTTTCTACAAAAAAAATACAAAAATTAGCTGGGTGTGGAGGCATGCACCTGTGGTCCCGGCTACTCAGGAGGCTGGGGTAGAAGGATCACTTGAGCCTGGGAGGTGCAGGTTGCAGTGAGCCAAGATTGCTTCACTGCACTCCAGCCTGGGCAAGACAGTCAGGCTCTGTCTAAAAAAATAAAAGTAAAAATGACATTACTCTATACTATTGAATAAGCTGTTACTTGAAGAAAATTGAAAAAAATACCTAATGTCACAAATAACTTCAGATGGACTGGTACAGACTAGTTACAGCAAGAAAACATTTTAAAAGAAATATAGGGATATATATATATATATATAAAAAATATAGGAATATAATATTCAGGGTCACAGGGCTGGAAAACACATTATAGAGGGATCCAGAGTGTCTAAGTATCTAATTTAAATAAAATTCTCTACCATATTCCAAAATAAGATGTAGCTTTCATACCTCAGGAGTCTCCTGTAAGTAACTGATCCTCATTTCTATGAGATATTCTATCAACGAAAATAATAAAATGCTTTCTATGTTATCTATGTTTACCAACATCCTCATAGTTACACAATAGTTACACATGAAATATATTCATATCCCCTCATGGCTTATAAACAAGTTCAGCTTAAACTGTCTGCCATAAATCTTTACTATGACACAGTTACCCAAATAGTTACATCACCATGTTTAGAAATTTTTCTAAGTTATTAGGGTTGGTCCTGGCTCATAGTTTAGTATTCTCTCTCTTCAGCCACTAATACCATTTTTTTCTGAAAGTGGATCTCATTAAGCATAACCCTCTTCTCAAACTACTTCACCCTCTATCTGGAGAAACGATCTTACTTAAACTCCTATGATTCTTTAAACAGATGAAACATGCACTAAATCTGTCTCAAAATGAAGTGCCTAAACTAATTAAGCTAAAAATATTCTTAAATTCTCTTGGTCTTCTCTTCCAACCACCCGGAAGACATTGCGGTTTCTAGCAGCCCCAGGAAAACAAGAATCTTTTCTTATCCTCAGGGTGATGTGAGAAGGGAAATTGATTTCATATTATATTTAGCACTTCACTGATTCTGTCTCCCCCATTGAGAGACCCTGTTAGGACTAAACAAAAGACATCACTTTTATGAACTGCCTATAACTCTATGTCTTTGTTGGATTATGGAAAAGTCTGCCAGTGTGGAAAGCTCGAATTCAGAGTGCTCAGTGAGGCTTGCCCAGTGGAGGCCAACTCAGTAAATCATATCTGACAGCCTTTTGTTAAAGAACTTTCTCAACGCTCACTGTGTCCCCCTGTACTGGCCCCAGTAGCTCACCCCCACACCATACCCACAGCTATTGGAACTTGCGTTGGTATTTACTCGGGACGATTTCATGGTCCTTGCCAGCACTGACTTACCTAATACTGATGAGCCTAGCTATAGGCCCCAGTCTTTGCAAATAATTTAAAGAAGCCTCAGAAGTCTTTTTGTTGGATTTGTTCTACAGTGATGGCACTTGCAATTTTCTTTTGGCCTCTTGCTGTTAAGAATTCGGTCATAAATGAAGGAAGATAAAACTCAAATGTGACTGCTTTCCACGCACTATTTCCACTACCTTTTGATAGTAATAAAATGATGCAAAAAGAGACTCAGAAACCATTTCACCATGGCCGCTTTTATACATCTCAATAGATTGAGATTGTCAGTGAATCCAGTTAAGGTGCCACCAACTGTACAAAAGTAGATTATAAAGTGAAAATTATTTCCTTGCGTATTATTTTTTTACAGCCACTAAGATAGTGACTTTACCTCTACCTGGATATGTGAGGAAATGTGGTCACTCTAAAATTTCTACCCATCTCTCAGTCCCACCTCTCACCTTTCATGTCTGTTTGTAGAGGAAAACAGACCCCTGTATTTGTCTTTTTTTGTTTGTTTTTGTGTTTTTTTGGAGATGGAGTTTTGCTCTTGTTGCCCAGGCTGGAGTGCAGTGGCGCAATCTCGGCTCACTGCAACCTCTGCCTCCCGGGTTCAAGCGATTCTCCTGCCTCAACCTCCCGAATAGCTGGGATTACAGGCACCCGCCACCATGCCCGGCTAAATTTTTGTATATTTAGTAGATACGGGGTTTCACCATGTTGGCTAGGCAGGCTAGGCTGGTCTCGAACTCCTGAACTCAGGTGATCCACCCGCCTCAGCCTCCCAAAGTGCTGGGATTACAGGCATGAGCCACCACGCCCAGCCTGCCTGTATTTGTCATATTGCCATGTCATCTTACATATCAGCAATATCATCTTTGTAGTGTGTGAAAAACTGTGCCTACTGTCTATACTTTTTCATACAAGTCATATCCACCCAACTTTATGTTAAAGAGCTGCTTTAATCTTAATATGTATGTAGTTTTAGCATCACCAGAGCCATCATAAATTACCAATATTCCCAGATTTTATATACATACAACAGTAAGATAGTTTAACTCATCTTTTTCTAAAAGAGCCATTTCAGAAAAAGTATTGTTAAAGAATGGAAATTGTAAACCCTGTGATCATAGACCAATGTGGTAAAGATATTTGAGACAGTTTTTCCAAAACATTTTGCTCTTGTTGAAAAAAACATCCATATAGATGAAAGTTAGATGGTAATATTGTAAGTTGGTTAGTTCTTAGGTGGACAGGAAAGTTACGGACACGCTCCGTGAGCATGATTTCCTGTGCTCATAGCTCCCTGTCTATACCCAAATTCTTAATGCTATAGTTTGTCTCTCCTTTTAGCTTTTTTACATAATGAAATTTGTAACAATAAAATTGCACAGGGCTGGGCGCGGTGGCTCACGTCTATAATCCCAGCACTTTGAGAGTCCGAGGCGGGCGGATCACAAGGTCAGGAGATGAAGACCATCCTGGCTAACACGGTGAAACTCCGTCTCTACTAAAAAAATACAAAAAATTAGCCGGGTGTAGTGGCGGGTGCCTGTAGTCGTCCCAGCTACTCGGGAGGATGAGACAAGAGAATGACTTGAACCCGGGAGGCGGAGCTTGCAGTGAGCCGAGATCGTGCCACTGCACTCCAGCCTGGGCAACAGAGCGAGACTCTGTCCCAGGACCAAAAAAAAAACATTGCACAGAAGCCAAAAACATACATAATGGGTTTAGTTAATGCCAGTTGGCGAGGAGTGAATCATAGAGTCTCTCTTTGAATTTCGAGAGCTCTGCATTAAAGGCTACTAAGATGTTGTTCCCAAGGGGGAAGCACGTGGATCACTCAGAAAATTACCTTTATAATTTGGACTGAGAAATACTGAGTATTTTAGGCTTTTTTTTTTTCTTAAATTATCCAGTCTTTCTCTCTCCTTTAATTTTATAATATAAGAGGTATTTACTTTCTTTGCCACTTCTAACAGTAATTGCACATCAAGGACTGAATTAGGACCATTTCTATTGAATCAAAATCACCACCAAGTATCAGGTCCCTAAATGGTCTGCTGCCCCAAATAAAAGCTTTAGAATCCAAATTGAAAAGGTAAAATTCTGATTTTGCACTTAGCCATTGTAACATTGGAAAAGCCACTTAACCTGTTTAAGCTTCATGGGGCTGAAGAATCCTACCTGTCACCCTGACTAACCGGGTTGTTACTGAAATGAATGAGATAATCTACAGGGAAGTAATTTGTTATATGTCATGTAAATATCACGTGTTATATTTATAGAAAATACGTTTTGTATTGTTCAAATACTAAATAATATCAAATATTTTTTTAAAACTATAATCACTCTTTCCCCATCTCTAGAAGTGCTTTGCAGTTTTAGTAATCAGGAAGGGAAAAACAACTAAAAATGTTGTGCATTATATTAAAAATAAAGCATGTTGAATGGTTGTTTAAAGTAGACCATGAACCGAATCTTCCCTGCAGCCAGTTTTTGTAAACACAGCTTTATTGGACTGAAGCTACACCTATTCATTTACATATTGTCTATAGCTGCTTCCAAACTCCAAGGGCAGAATTCAGTCATGGCAACAGAGACCATATGGCCTGCAAAGCCAAAAATATTTACTATCTGGCCCTTTACAGAAAATTTTGACCAACCCTTGGATTAATAGCACAAAAAGGGAACAAAGCAGTTTCATTTAAAAATGCCCTTTGCATCTATTAAATATTTTGTAGATTTGTACTTTAAAAATCTTGCTAAATCTATTGAGAGTTAGTGAGAAAATGTATGACGTTACACACACATAAAATGTGTGTTTGCCTGAAAATGTGCACCTTGTCTGACTGCAAATTTGGTTACATTCAATGGCTTAAATATTCTGACACTGAGCCAGAAGGATTCCATGGTGATACTGAAAGCAGTGCCTGCCTCACAAATGAAACCAATTGCAGCTGTCAGCCACTGTCACTTTGGCTTAATTATTAAAATAAAGACAATTGGTTTTGAGCACACAGAACATTGGAGATTTGAAGATAATTGTTATGAAATAATTCTGCCTAGAAAACTAGTAACAGTACATGATTTTTATTGTGTGCCTGTCAGTGCAAAAATCTGACTGTCAAGCCCACTTTAAATATGGACACAAATAATAGCAGGTTGGCCTGTGCCTTTGAATTGGTAAACTGAAAAAAGAAACACACACACACACACACACACACACACACACCTGCAGAGGAGCAGGCAAATAACCTTTAAGTGCAGTGCAGAAACACTATTTCTTTAAGTGAAAAACTCAATATAAAAAAAGAGAGATTTTGTAGGGGTAGAATTCTGTACAGTTATTTCAACATTGGGAGAGTATCTTTCCTTGGCTTTTTTTTTTTTCTCAGCACAGATGTTCATCTGCATCCCATCTGATCTGAATATTCGGCTTTCTTGGCACACATCTCTTTATCTCCACTGTGTGTTCTTCCTCTGGGCCAAACTCCAGTGTCACAGATGTGCAGAGAGAGAAAGGAAAGAAAATATTAGGGATAGAAAGGCTGAGCTCAAATTAATCAACAGGTCCTTATGAGTACTGTTTATTTCCCTAAATTCCCACCTGCGCTGTTACAATCTAATAGCCAGACAAATCTGGCAACAAATCTCCAATCCGTGAAAGGATTTTTTAGAAATTTATACCTTACGGAAGTAAGCCTTATAAAAGTTGAGCTCAGGATAAACCATCCATAAATGCTTTATGTATTTACTTATTTTGCATAAAAATGGGGATCTAATTCAAAATTTAGTGTTCCTTGCAGTAAATCTGAAAATCTGATACAATCATTAGAATCATACTTTCTAGATGCCACTTCTTAAATCTAACACTGGATAGTATCAAAGAATCATTTGCCATTCTTCTGTTCTGGTGGATGAAAAGCTCTAGGCAGTGGCTATTTAGTCAACATTCATAAATTTTGACTTTTCTAATCTCTCATCCAACCAGTGAAAATTTCCAGGTAGCTCTTTTTTTTGTTTAAAGAGATATTTGAATTTTCTCAATGCACACATTTGTGCTATACACAATTATACATTAGTCTTGTTATGTTTTATTATGTTGTCTGCTTTTTTATCCCCTACAATAAGACTTAGCAATTTTTCCTTCTGTAAAGGGTGAAATATGATCTCTGTTGAAACTCAATTTGCAATCGTAGGACCAAAGTAGTCATAGATAATATATAATTGTATAGACGTGGCTGTGTTCCAATAAAACTTTACAATACAGTCAGTGGGCTGGACTGAGCCCCACAGGCCATTGTTTGATGGACAATGCTGTGCTAGATTCTCTGTTTTTGAGGACAGTTTATTTTCCTGGAAACTATTTCCCTCAAGTAATACTTTCCTTCAGCCTGAATAACTTTTTCCAGCATCCTTAAAATGTTGATGACCATTAATTCTCTCAGCTTTTGTTTGACTGGCATGGTCTTCGCGTCTCCATCATTTGTGAAGGATATTTTCACTGAGTACAGAATTCCAGGTCAATTTCTGTTTTTCTTCTGTTAATTCACATTTGTTGTTCGATTGTTTTCTAGCACCCAATACTACTTATAAGAAGTCAACTGTTTTTATATAATCGTTCCCCGAATTGTCATCCATTTTGTTTTGTTTTGCTTTTGCCTTTGGCACATTATAAAATGTTTCTTTATCTTAGCTTTTTATGATAGCAGTATAATTTTGATATGCCTAGATATGAGGGTTTTTTATTTATTATTCTTGGCATTTATTGAGCTTCTTGGATATGAAACGTGATTTTTTTTTGCTTTTACAAGAGTAGGAAATTTCTTCAAAAAAATATTTTCTGCCCCTTCTTTTTCTCCTTCCTAACACACCACTGCCTGTGTGTTAGACCACTTCATATTTTTGCATAGGTCACTGAGGCTCTGTTAATTTTATTTATTTTTCTTTTTAATTGCTTTTTAAAGTTATATATATTTAAATAATTGTAACAAATAATTGAATATATTTATGTGGTACAGTGTGATCTTTTGATACACACACACAGTGGAATAATTAAATCAAGCTAATTAACATATGCATCACCAAACCTACTCATTCTTTTGTGGTGAGAACCTTTAAAAATCTACTCTCAGCAATTTTTAATACGTTATACTGTTATTAACTATATTCACCAGTTTCAGTTAGACAAAAGGAATAAGTTCTGTTAATTTTCTGTCAATCTTTTTCTCTCTGTATTTTAAAATATATATCTTCTGTTGATCTGTTTTTAAGTTGACTAACCTTTTTTTGTAATCAGCATCTAAACTGCCCTTAAACCCAGTCAGTTATTTTTTTTTTTAATTTTAGATATTGGACTTCTCAGTTCTGTAATTTCAGTTTGGTTTTTTAGTTTTAATTTCTCTATTGAGATTTCTCATCTGTTCACTCATTGTCACTTTTTTTTCCTTTAGGTCCTTGAACTTTAAATGGCTTTATCAGTTAATTACAATATCTGGGATATTGCATGATCTATTTGTATTGACTTTTTTTTTTAAAGTCACATTTTCGCTGTTTTTTTTTTTTTTTCACATGCCTAGTAATTTGTATCGTATTCTGGACATTACAGTGATGTGTTATAAGACATCTGGATTGTGCCAACTTTCTTTCTTGACAATATGTTCAATTATGGGCAGATACTACTGTCATTGTGAAGCTTGATTTTATTATTTTTATGACATAATGATTTCAATTTTAAGTTGATACTTAGGATGTGGCCTTTATTTTAGAATGTAGTCTTTATTAACAGTTGTTAATTTTCTTGGATCTCACCTGAATATATTAGTTTATTAGAGAGGTTTCTCTACTCTTCCTGGACCAAAATTCTATCATCCACGCTTAAAAGGCCTTTGGTATCATGATTCTGCCATCTTCTCTGTAAGAAAAAATTTCTGCTGTCTCACAGTTGTTTATCCTATGCCTGTACAACTTCTCTCAGTCAAGACCCCATGGTAAGTTCTCATGCAGACTTCTGGGTCCTTTACTCTATGTAGCCCCTATTTTCTGGGATCCTGCTCAGCAAATTTCAGTTGTTTTAGTGGCCTGGAACTCATATTTGCCTTATAAGCTCAGAGATATTGCTTTACTACTTGAGCTCTGATTTGATCTGCCTTGAGGTATGAACATATCCCCAGGCAGAAAGCCAGGGAATATGTTTACCTTCTCTTAAGAACTGGAGACCAGGTGTGGTGGCACACGCCTGTAATCCCAGCACTTTGGGAGGTGAGGTGGGCAGATCACCTGAGGTCAGGAGATTGAGACCAGCCTGGCCAACATGGCGAAACCCCGTCTCTACTAAAAATACAAAAATTAGCCGGGCATGGTGGCACACACCTGTAATCCAAGCTACTTGGGAGGCTGAGGCAGGAGAATTGCTTGAACCTGGGAGGCAGAGGTGAAGTGAGCCAAGGTTGTGCCACTGAACTCCAGCCTGCGCAACACAGCAAGACTCTGTCTCAAAAAAAAAAAAAAAATTGTAGACTTGAATTTCCTGTTATGCAATGCCTGAAAACCACTGGTTTCTATATTTTGCCACTATTTATACTTTGTGGACAGACAAGTCATGAACAAAAAATTAAAGGAGGATCTAGTATCAAATTATCAATTAATATTCATCTGAAAACAGAAGAAATATAAAGAATGCATCTATGTCTAAAAAGTGGTAAGAAATTTAAATGAGAAAATCTAAATTAAAAAATATTGTGATGAAGTGAGAAAGCTCACTAGTAGTTAAAAAACAGACTTAAACAAAAAAAAGACATACATGCAGTCACCAAGCATATGAAAAAAAGCTCAGTATCACTGATCATTAGAGAAATGCAAATCAAAACCACAATGAGATACTCTCACGCCAGTCAGAATAACTATTATTAAAAAGTCTAAAAATAACACATGTTGGTGAGGTTGTGGAGAAAAGAGAATGCTTATACACTGTTAGTGGGAGTGCAAATTAGTTCAATCATTGTGGAAAGCAGTATGGTGATTCCTCAAACTGCTAAAAGCAGAACGATCATTCAACCCAGCAATCCCCTTACTGGGTATAAACCCAGAGGAATATAAATCATCATACCATAAAGACACACGCATGTGTATGTTCACTGCAGCATTATTCACAATAGCAAAAACATGGAATCAACCCAAACGCCCATCAATCACAGATTGTATACATAAAATGTGGTACATATACACCATGAAATACTACACAGCCATAAAGAATGAGATCATGCCTTTTGCAGAAACATTGATGGAATTCGTGGCTATTATCCTTAGCAAACTAACACAGGAACAGAAAATCAAATACTGCATGTTTTCACTTATAAGTGGAAACTAAATGATGGGAACTCATGAACACAAAGAAGGAAACAACACACACTGGGGTCCACATGAGGGTGAAGGGTAGGAGGATGGAGAAGAGCAGAAAAAATAACTGTTGTGTACTAGGCTTAATACCTGGGGCATGAAATAATCTATACAACAAACCCCTATGACATGAGTTTACCTATATAAGAAAACTTCCCAGGTCCCCCGAATCAAAAATAAACGTTTAAAAAAAAAAAAAAAACTCACACTTTTAGTCTTTTCAAATAGCTTGCTGAATGTTTATGAGCAAGTTGAGTAATGAGAACATAAATTTTTGTGTCTGTATTTGCAAAATGATTATCATATACCTGTCCTATCTGCTACATAGGCTTTTAGATATGCCATAGCATAGTTTTGACAGGGATAGCTAGACTTATCATCTCTCTACTACAAGATTTTGGACAAGTTATCTATCCTCTCCGATCCTCATTTTTTTCTATAATGGGATAATAGTAATTGTCTCATAATGATATTAAATATTAAAATAATTAAATAATTTTTGATAATTCCCTTATAATAATTGGTACATGGTAAACACTCAAGAAATGTTAACTATTATATCAATATACTATTATATAAGTATCATAAATATAAATAATTATATTAGTAAAGTTGTGATTGCAATAAATTACAATGTATAAGTAAATAATACAATGATAAATTGAATGTTATTAATACTACATTGTATAATCATAAGACTATTTTCTTATATTTGAAACGACAAATGAAAGTAAACATTTAAAAAACTTATTCTTCTTTAGTCAGGTGAAGTGGCTTATGCCTGTAATCCCAGCACTTTGGGAGACCCAGGTGGACGGATCGCTTGAGTCCAAGAGTTCAAGACCAACCTGGGCAACATGGTGAAACCCTATCTCTAAAAGAAAATACAAAACAAACTAGCCGGCCATAGTGGTATGTGCCTGTGGTCCCAGGTACTTGGGAGGCTGCGGTGGTAGGATGGCTTGAGTCTGGGAGGCGGAGATTGCAGTGAGCCAAAACTGCACCAGTGCACTCCAGCCTGGGTGACACAGTGAGACACTGTCTCAAAAAAACAAAACATAAAACAAACAAACATGTATTCTGCTTTGATTCTGGCTATCTACATATATAATTAGACCCTAACCTATCAAAAAGAATTTTGATACTACTTATCAAATAATGGGAGTCCTTAGAAAAGTATCTGTAAGACAGGCAAAGCAACGAGGAAGGAAACCACAGGGTACTGAGTAAAATCATCACAAACAATAAGTAGGTAACAGCCAAAAAAAAAAGAGAAAGGTTTTATTAACATACTTAAATTTTTAAAATATTGTTTTCTTTTATTACTTCTTAAAGAGTTTTTTTGTGTTTATTATTTTTCGGCTCTAGTGATAAGGCTTCAGCTTAAACTATTCTCTAGTTTTCTTATGGAAACACAGAAATTAAGAAAAATAATAAAAACATTTGGGATCCATTATTGTGCCCTATTTGTCCATTTGAAGTGTGATGCCTCTCCGGTTGTCATGTTGTTATTCTAGTAATTTCCTGTGCTTATTCTCTCAGCTCTCCTTCTCTTTCTCTCTCGCCCTTTAAAAAAAAAATCCTCAATACTAATTAAAGCAGAACTTTATCACTGAGAATTTCTGAATTACAAGAGAATGCTGAATTTTACAGAATGAGGGAAAAGTTTGAGGTTGTATAAACAAGCAAAAAAAATGCTAACTCACATAACGGAATTTGTATGAACACATTCTGATTATCTCTTTTTGTATGGGTTTTGAATTTTGGCTTTGCATTATTGAAAACAATCTTAAGCAGAAGATAGTAATAATAGTGCTAAATAGCTGTTCACTGAAACATTATCTGTATAATAAACTTTTGAGGATTAAATGCTAAAAGTAAAAGCAAACTAAAATCTCTGAGAATGCTGAGTTACATGTTGTGTAAGCCAAATAGAATTTAGAACTCACAGGATTCATATAAGTTTCACTCTAGACCTCCTAGTTCACAGAAGGGTCAACCTAAAGATCTTGCCAACTGTAGAATAACACTTTAAGAATATGGGAGACCCTAGTAATATGTCTGAAGGAAAAGCTATGGAGTGGCAGTTCCTTGGGCTTCAGTAATCTGTCTAAACTTTAAGACTTTAAAATAAAATAATGTACATTTTAATTTGGAGAGCACTGGTTGCTTTGTTTATAGTCAATTTTTAAGAAGTCTCATTAACTTTGTTTTTTGTAGGCAACATCTTTGTTTTGTCAGATATCCAATGCAATAAGAAGCACCATCCAAGCTTCCAGAAAGTGCGAGCACACACCTTGTAATGATTTAGGGTTGAACTGCATACTAAATTTTAATCATGAGTTTCAGACAAAGACTGAAATTTACATTTTGCATTTTCAGCAAGACAGTAAGAACTGCAAATGCTTTATGCTACACTCATTAAATTGTGGCCACTTTGATGAATTAGGTAATAGTAGCAATAATATTTTAGTGTTAAATTAAATCTTTAAAATGTTGAATAACATTTAAATATTATTTTAATTTTAATTAAAAAATATTTAATGTTAAAATATATTTAATACTAGTATATTTAACATTGACATCACATTGTGAAACCACTAACTATGAAAATTCTCTAAATGATATTGTGAAATGGGCATTAATCTTAGTTTTCTCATCTGAAACATGCAGAATACAAAAATGTATTCATCAACACATAACAAATAGCAAAGTCTTCTGATTCCAAACCTGCTTTCTTCTCCCATTTGTCTGTATTCAGGATTGTTGTTATTTTCTTTGTAGCATATACAACACCTAGCATAGAAGTATACTCAAGGTGTTAGTAAACATGTGTTGATTGATGCATTTCCTTTGATACAGATATAAAATGCTTGAAACATATGTTTGATTAACAAATACTTATTAAAAACTTGTTATTCAGCAGATTTCAATAACAAAAATAAATTGTTAAGCTCTGCATGTAGCTGAAGACATGGACAAGAAAGAAAATTATAATGCATATAAAATGTGTTTTAATATAAAGGCAAATATAAGGGTGCCTTGGTACTGTAAAATGAAAATTCGGCTTAGGGATGGGGTTGATTAGGATGCTCTAAGCTGAAGAAATAATATAAAGGAATGCTATATACAGTGGTGCATATGTAAAGGTGAACCAGCGTGTTCCAGGAACAAGTCAGTTTGCAGATATTTAAGGTGCAAGTGGATGAATGGAGAATATGAAACCAGCAGAGAATTTGATGATAAAGTATTAGTGAGCTATACACACATACTTACAGAAATACATACCTGCAACAAAAATAAAATACACCAAAATGTTAATAAAGACCATCACTGGATGTCAGAATTGGGGGTGGTTTTTAAATTTTACAAATGTTAAATGTTTAAAAATGTTTTATAAACATTTTACACTCTTTATATTTGTGAAAAGCAATACAGATTATTTAAAATCAGGAGCTGGTGAGACGAAATAAGTACAAGATTAACAACAAAAACAAAAAATAATATGTGGAAGGTACCAGCCAAGCTTCAAAACTCAAGTGTTTAGAGACAGAAAAAAAAAAAAAAAAACTAGAAAGAAAGAAAGACAACAGACACAGATGGGGATTGGTGTGTATTAGCCCAAAATATTCTGCTGAGATAAGGCTTATTTTAAGCTGACTGCAATCTAGGAATAGCAAATACAGAAAAAGCTCTCTGCCCTCCATCTTTCTGTCTAAAAGCGGGACATAAATTTTCCTTTGTAAACGTAACACAAATTTCCATTTGTAAAGGTATCTTTCTTTTTTGTATCAGAAAGAGGAGGACAACTCTGTCAGTGGAGATACCTCTTATCAATGGAGAAAGCACTTGAGTCTACATAACACATCTTACTAAATAACCCTTATATTCCATTAGTTTTCCTCATACTTACATTTCCACAATTTACATTCCCTAGAAGTTCAGTGCCCTCCCTTCCTTTGTATAGTTACTTCTCCACAATTTATCATCCTTTGTTAAGATGGTATATAAGGCCCAAATTCTAACCACTTCCTTTTGACACATTTCTATGTGAATACCTGTACATACATATGTAATTAAATCTGTTTTTTTCCTTGCTAATCTATCTTTTGTGAGTTTACCTCACAGGTCCACAACTACTAGATCTAACAAGCTAGAAGTATAAGGATAGTCATCAACTAAATTGCAAAAACATATAATGAGAGAAACAAAGGGAAGGTAAATATGCATATTCCCATTTTTTCAATTAGGCTTGTTGGTGCATCTGGAAATCTAACACAAAAGTCTACGATGCAGAATCTTAGTAAGAAATTTGCATACCCATGTGAATAGAAAGGCAGAACAATATTTTGTCACAAGGTCAAAGTTGAGCTGGGGTATCAAGGGATAACGTCATGATGACTAAACTACAATATATGTGAAAAAATAGGCACATAAATCTTGTGGTCTAATTTTGAAATCTAACATATAATGAACGTAAAACCCAGAAAATATTAATAAGGGCATTTAGAGGGTTGAAAAAAATAAAGTAACTGAAAAGAAAAATTTAAAGTAAGTCTCAAGAGATGAGAGAGGAGGGAAAATATTAAGCAACACCTACAAATACCCCAGGTATCGAAAAGAGTAAGACTGGAAGGAAGTTATTTTGTAGGATAGAAAATATTATTAGAAAATGATAGACATAAGAGATTTATCAGGTCATCTGAGAAAATAAGAAAGTGATGAAGGTTTGAATCTCATAAATGAAATTATTAAAGATAGCCTTAATAAATAAAGATAGCCTTAATAAATATCAAAGCCAATATCAACAAATGTTAAAGGACTATATAATATCAATTGTAGAAAATATATTATAATCAAGTGGGTTACTGGATAACATTAATTTTATTAAACAGAAATTTCCAAGATATTTATTACTGTGGAAGTTACCCATCATGTCTATGAAAAACAGAGAAGGACACATTCAGCATTCAAATAGAAATCACTGAGTCACATTTAAAAAACATAAAACCTTTTATATGAAAAGTCAGGCCCTGGTTCACATCTAATGTCCAATTTTTAAGCCATCCATTTGCATTGAGTGCTGCTATTTCTTTATTGCTAGGCATGACCATGAGTAAAATGCATTTACATATAATATGATAAAAACTATGAAAGATGTCATAGCAACCATGTTTGAAAATTAGTTCTAGCCCATTTGATGAAAACTTCCATTATTGTAATAAACAAAGAAATAGGTTAAAATTCCTAACTATGGAGGCATATGAGGGAAGTGTGGATGTTTCCTGTTTTACATTAAAATAAGCTCCCTTTTTGTACTCAAAAAGAGATTGCTAAGGTTAAGATGCCTATATCTGGGGATTATTTCATTCCAGGTCTCTGATTCAATTAACAATTTCTTTTAATAACAATGGCAATAATAATTATATCCAATATTTATTGTAGACTCACTGTGGTCAGGCATTAATCTAAGCTCTCTAAATAAGTGTGATCAGTTAGTGTGCATGTCTTTCAATTCTCACAATAATTAAAAGAGATACATGCTATGATTTTCACAGTTTGAAAGGGCAAAACAAAAAAAATCAAGTAACTTTAAATCGAGTAAGTTAATTGAGTTGAAACTCAAACCCAATCAACACCTAAATTCATGGTTTTCATCATACATTATACCTCCTCCTCACATTTTTAGGAACTTTATAATACTAAAAAAATTAGAAATAGCCTCTCCAGGCAACAGAGTTGGAAATAATTGGCCAATACAAATAATTCTATCATTCAGCCTAATACAAACTGCTCAGGATATTAAGAGACTTACTTAGAAGCACTGTGTTAGAGAGGTCACAAATCAGATGAAAGAAGACTGGTTTTACCCTGTAGTCAGTAGAATGAGGTTCTGTAATTCAATGTGCAACGGGCCAGTTGTACATGTCCTTACAAATTTAAGCAGTGCACACATGCCATATGTGTATGCATTTGTGTGTGTGTGTGTGTGTGTGTCTGTGTGTGTGTGTGTATGCAGGGCAAGGGTCTTCTCTTTTTTTTCTTTCTTTTCTTCTTTATTTTCTCCAGGCAAGAGTTTGATGCCAAGCCTGTTTACAAAGTTCAGCTTTGGGGTCGTGAGAATGTTGCTGCAAACAACTGGCAGTTCTATGTTCCTGAGACTCACAAAGCTTTCATCCTCTTCCTGGTCTTTCTTTACCGTCATGTCTCTTAACCTCTTCTTCTTGACCTGCCCCAACTATTGTTTAGAATCATATAGGGGAGTCTGGACACAGAAAGCTAGAAATTCACCTTATTACCTGAATTTTATTGCTGGAACACATTTGACAATATTTCAGTCAATTTTTCCTGTAATGGGATCTATTCAGGCAGTCAGATAATAGTCTCCTTTTGAGCAAGCTAGATCTCTGGAGATAAATATAATACAAGTATTAGAGAGATATGGCTCTATAGAGGTTTTTCTACAATCAAACAAAAAAAAAGTAATGAGAAGGGGATAACTTAGTAGTCTTAAATACGATTCCCTGTTTTGTGTCAGACTTACTTCACACACAAATCAGTAAATTGTGATTTCAATTGATAACTTCAAAAATAATAAAGAAATTCTCATGCAAAGAATGTTCTCTATAAGACAGAGATCTAGAAGGAAGTCTTTCTTAACTAAAGGTCAGGCCACAATTTCTGGCACTGGGTATATTGTACTCTCAGGCAATTCGTGACTTCAAGACACCAACTAGCTTTCAGGAGTAAAAAAACAAACAAACAAAAAACTGAATAGACGGTCTTCAACATACATACAAACTGTTTTGGATTTGTTTTTACACTAGCTGTTTGAAACTTGGAACACGTTTTTCCCATGAAAACAATCATATAAATTGTGGCTACGTTCTTAAGATACTCAAAAAGAAGTCTATTTAACTAACGATGTCTTTGAAATAGAGCACAAATGGCATTAACCCTACATCCAGTTTGTGGTTACAAGTGAGTATGGGGAACCACTGAATGAAAGAATATGGGAAAAGAAATTTTTCCCATTTTGATATGCAGTACTGACTCATCTATAGATATAGCAAAATAGCATTCGTTGATGGCTTTTTGTCTTTGTGTTTTGAAGTTTGAAAAAATAAGAAAATTTAGTATCACCATAAAATTAGAAACCAGCAATAACCGCTATTAATATATTGGTAAATGAATAAAAAGAAGCCAGTTGCAAACAAAATACCTGGTATAAATTGTTTGCCTCTCCCTCTCTCTTTCTCACTATTTGCATATAAAAAATTTTGGAAAGATGAAACAAATTTTATTTAATTTTTTATTTGTAAAAGTTAAATTCTGTTACAATAGTTGTTTTGGATATCAGTGATGATTTTCTGGGTATGAAGACTTCAAATTGTATTTGCTTAGACAGAGTATCTGTTATTTAAGCCTTTTGATAGATACTCCCAAATAACTCTCTAGGAAAGTGATTCTAAGTTGCATTCTCACCAGAAGGTCATACAAGTAGCTGTGTAACAATTTTATAATAGGTTTGTTTGTTTTCAGGACTATTTTATTTTCCTTTCCACCCCTTCCCCACTTTGGCTGCATTTTTTGTCCCCTACCTAAAAGGACCTGGTGCATTCTAGATTCTCAAAGCTTCTCTTGTACCCCACACTGTGGGGTATTACACCATTACTCTATTACACCATTACTATGACTCTATTACACCATTACTCAGAAATTGCCCCTTATTCAAAACTCCCACTGGAGTTCCAAAACTTGCATCTCATTATCTGTAAAAATTCCCCAATGAAGGGCATTCACAGAGCTAAGGTTTGTTTTAGGCACGTGTCTACATTTTGAGGTTTAAATATTTTCTACAGTCTGTTTTATCCATAATTCCATGTATACTAAAAGTACTATTTCAAAGGAACAGCTGAAGGAATGGATTAAAAACTACATGGTGGCTAGAAATGGTGAATTATACTGAGAGAATAGTTTTCAATAGCTTTAAGATATTTGTATGTTTTGTTGAGATCGCCCATTTCTAAGACATAATCAAGGACGTGATCAATGACTTATGTAAAGGAGTTTCATTCAGGGTTGCTTAAAATATCAGATAAAACTAGACACAAACGCCAATTATAACACATTTATGCGAAGGAATAAACACTTCTAATCATACCACATATGAAGGATAGTAATGGCATACAGAATGATAGTGATACGGAATTAAGTAAAAACTACAATATAAGAGTTCACAGCCTCACGAATTTGTTAAAATTAGATGTATAAATAGATCCATCAAACAGATCCATAGATAAATTTATCCTGATTAGTAGTCATTTTGGATGTTGACTATATATAGCAATTTTGGTTCTCTATTTCAAATTGCTTCACAAAGATGTCCTGTATCTCTCAAAATTCAAGCTATGAAATACAATTTAATTTTATAGTTGATAATAAACTCTCCTGAGCCTGTCTTTAAGAATTTTTGTGTAGTGGATGAAAACTTGCTATAAAACAAAAATTCAAGTAGTATGAGTGGATCTTTTTGCCTTTGCCATTTTTCATCCCTGGATGGGGCAGGTGCTTGTTTTATTTATTTATTTTTTTATTTTCCTCCCCTCTCTCTATTGCATAGAATAAAAATAAATAAATAAAGACACACAAGCTCCTTGTCATTGCTATGCTGGGCAACAGGCATTTCAACTGGGGTTTATGAGGTAATAAATTATTGTTCCCTGTCCTGGCAAGTTACTTTTTTGAAAGGCCACATCCGGTCCTTGGGGCACCAGCTTTTATTATGCATTTCATATTGAACCAAAGGTCAAATTAATTGACCTTATCTATGTGAAAAACCAGCTGGTTGCCTAGAGAAATACAATCTTTTACAGAGAGTTTCGGGACAAGAAAAAAAACAACAGGAAATCTCAATCCCATGGCAGCTGGAACCTCCAATTAGAAAAGAGTAAATTTGGAGGAACTTAATTTTTGAATGATCAGTTAGAATCAATAACAATTACATTTTCTTTAAGGAATGGTAGAGCCAATGAGATACCACATGTTATCTGCATCTTCACACATATTTTACATATCACAAATTTGAGGCATGGCAGAAGAGAAGAACCATTCATTTGGTGGACTCTGAGGCCTAATGTGGCAACCCATTTTATGGGAATAAGAAAACCATCCAGGTTCTGAAAGAAATTATTCTTGACCTAAAAGAATCAAAGTTAGGGCAAATCTCCATCTCCCCCAACCCAAACGCAAAATAGATACTCTATGCCTTCTGAAACATAGTGGCTTAATAGAATAGAAGTGGAGGCCAATTCACTTTTCTAAAACTTCTGTACCTCCACTTCCTCATCTGGTAAATGGGGTAATAATTCTTGAATCTCATCATTATATGTATGAATCAAATCAGACAATATAGAAAAAATCTTAGCACTTAAGTTCTGGCAATAAGCAATGAAAATGTTCATCTTCTATATTACTTAAAAGAAGAGGTAAAATAATTATTACTGGTTTCACTCAGAACAACAGAATATAATTTTTCTCTACCTGTAATAGAGCAAAATAAATACATTTTTCTCTACCTGTAATAGGCAAAAATAAATAACTAATTAAATAAGCTTATGTCGCCAATTTCTTAATGTATTGCTTTACTTCTCTTCTTTTCAGTTATGCACACAAACATAGCCCTTGACATATTTAATGTGAAAAACGATTTAGAATGGTGAGGATAGGTATTTTGACACCATTGACAATTTGTGACCCTAATATGATTCAAATATGTAAACTTAGCATGTGTCTGAAGAAATAGTGAGATGGGGGACATTGATTAGGCTTCCTTGAATAAATTCTGCTAGGGATACCCTATACCAATCCTTGTGTCTCTTATTTTAATGACTGAGCAAAACTCACGACTCTTCTCTCTGAAAAAAAAAATATTTTAAATTAATCATATGTAAACAAAGAGGACAAATCAGATATGATGAATGAGATTTTTATGCTGCATCAAAGCCCACGTCAGGTGGAGGCCTGCTGTATCATCTAGTATGGAAAAGATTAAGCCACACAACACACATCTGCTTGGTGAAATGCTGAAAAAGTTAATGGCTGTGAAAAAGAGTTTGAACCCCTAGCTGAGGTCAGAAACGGGGTGATTTAGTGACTTCAGTAAACAGACTTTCAATGGGGGTAAAATGAAGTTTGGTTTCATTTGCCCAGTACGTATAGAATACCAATAAAGATTTTGGTGCTCAAAGATAAGTTCAAAGCCACTTAGAAAGTGAACTATTTGTAAAAATCAGTCAATTGTTAAATAAATCCATAATTAATAACTTCATCTTTTAATCTTATCAAACCCAGGATGTAATTTTAGAAATGGAGACCTAAAGATGAAATTACTCAGCCAACTTAGAAAAAAACATAGAAGAGACAGATGACCCTTTACGCCAGAACACTGAGCACACAAAGCTTGAACCAAACACTCTGAAACTAACAGAGCTGACTTTCATGCCTTTTCTAAACTCATATGGAAGCGAATGTGATCTTCCTATGCCAATTCATATGCAAAGTTGATTTAACCTTACAAAACTGTGGCAATGAATATGCTCTTTTAAATTGTTAGTTTTTGTTTATCAGGTGGGATTTTAGGTTCAGGACAAAGAAAGTCAAATCTAAAGAAAATGACAGAAGTCAGTAAAAAAATCGAAAGATTAATTTTGGAACTGAGAATTTGGTGAAGAGCAGGATTAAGTAAAACTACGTGCCTCTGAAAAGAAGGATTTTCTATGATTTCAAAGATGTAATGATAAAAATTCTGTCTACTTGGTAGAAAGGACTGATAACATATCTCTAGAAACGCATGTATGGATGAGGGTATAGAAAGATTCTTTTATGAGATGCTTTGCTGGACCTTGAGCCATAAGGTAGATCTGTTGGCTTACCATATTTACTGGAGGAATCTGACCCAGTAACAGTGGCTGATATTTCAAAGGCATTTGTATTTCCTTATGAGTCTTGGAGAAGGAGCAAGCATGGTGTCTTTGGGGGTGTAAAAAGACCAACTTGGGGATCTGGAGCTGATCAGATTTCCTTGGCCTCCGTGTCTCCACGTTTCCTGGTGGAAAGCAGGAACGTGCGTGAGCTGCTTTGACTCCAAGTACCCCAGGAACCGTCAGTGAACCTGAAAGCCCCCACATCTGGCTATAGCTTACTCTTGTTTGCTTTCAGTTCTGCACACAGACGACCACCCTGACTGTGAATTCAGGGATGGCCCAGCCTTCTTTATGCACGGCCAGCGAGGTGCAGAGTCTGAAGGCTCACCTGGTCTGAGGGTGAGGTCCACCACATTTTCAACTTGCCTTTGTTTTTGTTAGTATTACTCCTTTTGAAAGGGATTTCTGCAGGGGAAAGCATACATTCATCATCATCTCTCCTTGGCCTATTCCTTCTCCATTATGTATAAACTATGTCCCAACAAAGAAATGGTCAATGCTTTACAGCAATACCCCAGACACATAACACTGAAGAACAGAAATTTCTGATTTAGATACCTCCGAAAACAATTTACTTCCAAGGAGTTTCATTTAGCCTTATGATGGTTCAGTTTTTTGTTCCAAAAATTTTTTTCTATCTAGGAGTATAAATTGAATAGAAAAACAGATTTCCAAAGAATCTTAGACAATGATTAAGTACAGTATACTGCACTTAAAAAACCAATAGAAGAGCATGAGATAAACACACACTGTAGAAAAGAACAATGATCGGGTAGTTAATAGTTAGAATAATGAGTTACTCTTTAGTTTTTCAGAAACTGATTAGTGTTTTTTTGTTGTTGTGGATGTTGTTGTTGTCCTAGAAAGTGATCAGTTTTTGTTGTTTCTTTTGTTTTTATAGCAAATAAACAGAACTGAGGAAAAAGTAATTAAGCAATGGTCCTTAAAAAATAAGACGATGAAATTTCTACCATTTTTTTCTTTTCTTTAAAATATGTTTTCTATGAAAACCCTGAAATTCCAAGGATATAGCATCAAAACTACTAGTAAAAGGTAAAATTTTTACTCATTAGAGTATTTTGCCTATCCTAAAACAAACTTGACATATTTCTAAATACAAATGACAGGCTATTTTACACATTAAAATATAATAAATATGTATATATAATATATATGTATATATTATAATACATGTGATATGTAAATATATAATACATATGTATGTGTGTGTATATATATACACACATGCCTTATGCCTTTAAGTACAATATTGAATAATCGAAATTTTCTGTTGTATAAAGGAAAAGAGAGCAAAAATAGAACAATCAAATCACCAACCGCGTTTTACACTTTCTTCCTTTATATTCAAAATATGTATTAGATAACACAGGTTGGAAAAAAATATGGGTTATATTGAGGACTCACAGAACTACTGTGTCTTTAGCCACATTTTCAACCTCTCAGTCTTCTCCCTGCTGAACAGCTCAGAAGGGCTGTGCCTTTTCTCTTTTGTTGCCCTGGTAGATCCGCGGAAGTCTACCTCACTGCCTTCTACCTAAAGGGTCCTGGATGGCAGAATTCTTCCAGCGTTCGATTACCTTATCTTTCTGGATTGCAAGTGCCTATAAGTCATACTCCAGGTGTTCTTTGATGAAAAATGCTGTTTTGTAATTGTCCAAAGACTGGCAAGAATTTTTAACAATTGTGTATGTTCGTTATTATTAGAAAATTGGTAAGGAGAAGCAATGTTCTTCGGAGAAGACAGGACTAATTGAGAGGGCCCCGCATTCCTGGTAAAGAGCTCTCTCCACACCTAAGCGTCAATGCACTAGAGGTCTTGATCTATTAAATGTGAGTCCTGGAAAAATGCCACTTATTGGAATTTTTGTTCCAAATAACCAGAATTAAGATTAAATGGATAGATACGGACATAAGAAAAGAAATCATGAAGGAGAATGGTGTAGTTCATCACTGATGAGGAAATCAAATGAATCTGTTTAAGATTTGTATCATCACTGTGTCTGTGGTCATCAGTCAACATGGACAACATTACTCAAATGTTGTCTAAGTTTTAATTTGCAGAGAAATGTAGACCAATAAGTAAAAACATGTAGCCCCTACTCTTAGAAATAAGTAGGGTTGACTGTTATTATAATCTCTTAGTAATAGAAGTTTTAGTTTTAGAATGATACTTTCTAAAATATTGATGGCAGATGCTCTCTATTTAAAAGATTATTTATGATTAATCCTTTTTTGGTCTAATTTCTCAGGCTTCAAAAGTCTTTTTAACTGAAGAGCAGGCAATGATGCACTTTACACCAGACACATCTCTAAAAACTTGTATAACTCAGAAAATGGACAAGGGCAAATCATTATTTATTTCAGTAGCCTGTGAGCATCTTACAGAATGTGGTATGTGAAAGTAACAGATCAAATCATGACTGAATCACTAGATTTCACCTTATATTAAATTGTGTCTAATATAATATTTTTGAAAAATTTCTGGTTCTTCTCATACCTGTATCAATCTTTATTGAAAGAGTTTATACAGAGAGTTGAGAATGTGATTGACATAAAGTTAGACATAACAAATGCCTGATTATTCAAAGTAATGAAAGAAACTGATAGATTAGAAACTACAAAGCCAGCCTCATTTTTGGATAGAAAGACACTGCAATTCCATTTTTATTTTTATAATTTCCCTTCCTAATTAGATATTGCACTAGGTGACACTAGAAAGTGCTTTTATTTCCCGAATGGTAGAAAGTGTCATCAAGATGGTAGCAGGGAGAATGCAGATTGGGCCGTTAAATGGTAGCATTCAGTCTAAATGGTTCTCCTGCACTTCGAATATCACCCATACTGAAAGCACTGACGGCATCACACTGATCAGTTTAGCTTTCCATGCCTTGGTAGTTTCAGACATTGCATGCTACACTTATGTCTGGGCTAAGATAAATGTCCATTAATTCTCCAGATGTTGCTATCTGTTCAACTTTTATCCATGTGCACTTATAACCATGTCTGGAAATGTTTAAATAAATGGTAAATTTTTTTTTCACTTTATTTCTGGATATCTCAGTATCCTGGAGTCCTGTCCACAGCCAATTTATATCTTTCTTGATTTTCATCATGATACTGGGAATTCTTCCTCTTACTGTGTATAATAACATCATATCATAACATTAAAAACTGTTTGTTTTCCAAGAGTAGTTTTTAAACCTCCCAATGAAGAACTGATTTTAACTGATGTGCTGATACTTCCACCTGGTGGCTGAAGTGGAGAATACACTCTTCTCATATTGAAAACTAAAGAAAATTATTCATTGATGCTCTATAATTCAGTGATTTGAGCATTTTCCATGTGCTACCCGAAGTAAACAAGACAAGTACAAGTCTCATTTTTGATGTAATAATAATATAATTAATTTAGAAATCACTTCAGTATACTTACTGAAAAATATATTACTTTATATTTAGTTTTTAATAAGCATTTTATTTTTAGAATAATTTTATATTTACAGAAAAGTTGCAGAAATAAAACAGAGTTCACGTATAAGTATAATCCAACTTCCACTTATGCTAATAGCTTACATGACTGTGGAACATTTGTCAAAGCTAAGAACTTGACTTTGATTACGTTACTATTAAATATTTCTATTGACTACTTTCAGACCTCATTTGTATTTCACTAGTCTTTCCACCAGTTTTCCACTTTTCTGTTCCAGGATCCAGTCCAAGTTAGCACATTACACTTTCTATGATGTCTTCTTAATCTCTTCTGGTTCATTTGTTTCAATGTGCCAGGTTTTCATACCTTTCCACAATTATTATTTTGATAGTAATAGAAAAATAACATGATCAACAAGAAAGTGAATACACTATGTATAGGTATGAGACAATTAATCATTATATTCTTATGTGCTGATTTTCAAGGTTTGAAAGATTTTAAGAATATTGGGGAAATGACAATGTTTGAGAATATAGACTAAAACTATGCTGAGTTCATTTAAAACTATAAATCTAGGAACAAAATCGTCTTTGTTTCTTTCTGGTTGACCTTTGGGCATCTCTAACATGGTGCTGTCATTCAACGGCTTGAATGAGTCAAGTGCTAAGTGACCAAACTGCTACTTAAAGAAAAAGGTGAATGGGAGGAAGAAGGAAACAAGTATTACATATAAGGAGATTAAAAGACAGAATGACATGTTAAAATATATATATCAACATCATTTCAGTGTCCAACTGTAGGCCTGTATTTAGGGAGACTCAATCTCTTTGGCCCCCAGTGACTTATACCTTTCCAGGTATTCAGAGTCTACACCATTTGTTTGGCAAATTATGATTTCTCACCTAGCGAGAATACATTGTTACTTTTATATTCAACTCACAAAAACTAAGTTGTCCAACCCACCCTTTTGTAATTACTTGTAAATAAGAATAATGCCTCTTAATTTTACCCTGTTATATGCTTAGCATAAATATACACGGGAAGACAAAATTATTTATTTCACTCATTCATTAATTTCATCATTCATCCCACAATTAGTTAATATATACCACGTGGAAGGCGTTGCTCCAGTTGCCAGGCATGTAGAAATAAAAATACAACAGCCCTGATCTCATGAAGCTTCCCAGATTCTGAGTTGAAAATAAAAACCTTTTTATTGAACATGAAAGAAAACACCTGTCTACACCATTATCTTTCCTCTTTTTCAATGCATTTGTTCTGTCACTACTTTTCATGAGAAAGCCCAAGAGTATTTTTAAAAAACCTGTTTTATGATCAAATAGATAAACTTGAAATATTCAGATGTAAGACTAAATAAACTGACTACCTCTAATTATATCATACAACTTGATTTTTGAGTTATACAAGACGTGTAAAAGAGATTCTGCTGTCAGAAAAGTAGAACCATTTGGTAACCAGCACTTGCATTTTTAGGAAAAAAAGATGGAAATGCAAAGACAGTGTTTTGATAAAATTAAGTGTTTTGGATAAAATTAAGATTACCTAGTAATTTAGTTTATGATAAAGGAGATGTTTAAAAAGTGAAGAAAGGATGAACTCATCAATACATATGGATGAAAAAAATTCCTTTCTTTCAGAAAAGAAGTAACAGACTTTTTCAAAACCACAAAACCTACATAAAAACAAGTTTTTGATAAACTAAGTGGCATTGAGGGGAAAGGACACCACTCAACACCTAGAAAAAAATCTGAATTTATTACTTAAATAAAGAGAGCTATGTTTTTTACGCACCATTTCCCTGATTGCAAAGCAGGAAGCCTATTTTGTATGAGGATTTGGAAGAGGTAGAGCTCGGGGACTGGCCAACTTTCAAAGTCAGGAGTTGGTTGATCTTAGCAGTGGAAGTGTGCTTATTCAGGTAAGCTATTTGTTGTTTTTTCAGAAACAAGATCTTGCTCTGTTGCCCAGATGGAGTGCAGTGATGTTGATCATAGCTCACTGCAGCCTCAAGCTCCTGGGCTCAAGAGATCCTCCTGCCTCAGCCTCCCAAGTAGCTGAGACTACAGGTGTGAGGCACTACACCCTGCTCAGGTTAAGTTTATTGTTGATTGGCCAGCTTTCAGAAATGTGTTCAGGAAGTAATCCTTTTGCTCACCGTCTGATTTTGAAAAATAGGTGACTTCCCTGATTGACTGATTTTCAGAAACATGATCACTGACTACAATGGTCATCAGTCTTGAAACAGATTCTACAAATAACATAATAAAGAATGGGGAAAAGATCTGAATACATACTTCACCAAAAAAGAGACACACAATGGCAGATAAGCCTGGGGGAAAAAGACACTCAATGCTGCTAGTCATTAGGGAAGTGTAAACTAAAACTGCAATGGGATACCACTACACATGCATTACACTTGCTACAATGGAAAAGACTGATCATAATAAATAATGGAAAGGACATGGAGAAACTGGAACCCCCATAAAATCCTGGTCAGAGTGTAAAATGCTACAGTTGCTTTGGAAAACAATTTGGCAGTTTATTAAACAGTTAAACATATGCCTTTCATATGGTCCAGCCACTCTGCTTCTAGATATTTAACGGAGAAAACTGAAAGCATGTTTATCCCCAGGCCCATATACAAATGTTTACAGCAGCTTTATTTGTAATGGCAAAAAGTGGAAACACCACAACTATTCAAAACAAGTCTGGGTAAAAAAAGTTTGTGCTGTAGCTATATGATGAAATACTACTAAACAATGAAAAGGAATGAGCTATTGATACACGCAACAAGAGAGAGAAATCTCAGTAGTTTAGTTGTGCTTAGTAAAAGACATAAAAGGGTGCATATTGCATGCTTCTATTTATATACGTTTCTAGAAATGCAAACTAACTTTTAGTGACAGAAAAAGATTGACACTTATCTGTAGATGGGTGTGAAGGGTGATGGAACAGATTACAAAGAAGCCTGAGAAAACTTTTGGGGTGATAGATATGTTTATCTTCTTGATTGTGATGATGGTTTTACAGGTAGATATCTATTTTAAAACTTATCAAATTGTGCATAACAAATATGTGCACTTTATGTTAATTAGACATCAATAGAGATGCTAAAATTATGACCCCAATTTGATCATTACACATTGTATTCATGTATCAAAATGTCACATGTATCCCATAAATATGTACAAGTACTAGATATCAATAAAAAACTATAGATGAATGTATTTATAAGAATATATTGGCCAGGCACAGTGACTCACGCATGTAATCCCAGCACTTTGGGAAGCTGAGGAGGGCGGATCACCTGAGGTCGGGAGTTCAAGACCAGCCTGACCAACATGAAAAAACCCTGCCTCTACTACAAATACAAAATTAGCGGGGCATGGCGGTGCATGCCTGTAATCCCAGCTACTCAGGAGGCTGAGGTAGGAGAATCACTTGAACCTGGGAGGCGGAGGTTGTGGTGAGAGAATCGTGCCATTGTACTCCAGCCTGAGCGATAAGAGCAAAACTCTGTCTAAAATATATATATATATATATATATATATATATATATATATATATAAAGACAAATAAGGCCTTCTTAAGAAAAAACCAAAATGCCAAAGACATAAAGTAAAACTATCCTGATTATAAAGTTTTTAAAGTTTAAGTCAGATTTGGATACATAAAGGAAAAAATACTGTAAACAATGTTAGCTTGGAAAAATTAAAATTGGAGAAAATATTTGCAAAACATTTAATAGACAAACGACCAGTATCATGAATATACAACAAGCTCTTATAAATTAGTATAATGGTAATAAACAATAATAGAAAATGGGAGCAGTATATGTCAGAGGGATTCTGACTAGCCAACAGCATATGGAAAGATATTCAACATCAGCAGGAACATCGCATAAAACAATGTATGTCTATTGGACCATTTGAAAATCACCCAGTTACTTGCTTGTCTTCCTTCCAAATACAATCTAAGGGCAAGGTGTCTTGCTCTTGGTACTATTTAATCCCCACTAGTTAGCCCCATGTCTGAGAAATAGAGATTTAAAAATGATTTATCCAATGAAGTCACCCCTCTTCCCTCTGTCTTTTATGACAAACCCTCTTTTCTTTATTTTTGGGCTCTCTTCAGGATCTTGTGTTTCCTCTTCCCCCTTTTTCAAAATCTGTGAAAAATAAGGGAAGGGTTTCTTTTCTTTGACACACCTGTTCTAGTCTTTGTCTCCTGACTATCATCAGGTCTTGAAAGCAATGTATGTTCTGTTACTGAATATTTTTGACCGCTGTTCCAAGGCTCACTGATATCATTATGTAATGGAACAATATATCTAATGAGCCAATCTGATTTTCTTTTCTTAAAATTCATTTTTTAATGTGCACAATAAAACTCACAATTTTGATATTAAGTCTCAACTTTGTCTTACCATTTCCATCCATCAAGTAGCAAACATCATCAGTTTTCCCACCTAAGTATCTCTGAAATGAATGTCTGTTTTTTTCCCAGTCTGCCATTACTATCACGTATTAGCAAACAAATGCAACACCCCCTTTCCCAGGTTCCCCTGGGGCCACTATTGCTCCCACCATTGAGTCTCAGTGAAACCAGTTGGTGTGATCTTTGCATATGCAAACATGTCATTTTCCTTCCTGAGCTATGGAATAGTGACCCCTTAATGTAGCTTAGAGGGCTTCCCTAATCTACCACTGACAACACATCTAATGTAGTAATTTTCTGTTGCTGTCATAACAAATAACCACAAATTTACTGGTCTAAAAGAGCAAAAATTTATTATCTTATAGTTCTTGAAGCCAGAAGCCCAGCGGGAGTCTCACTGTGGTAAACATCAAGGTGTCCACAGGGCGGCATTCTTTTCTGTAGGCTCCATAGGATAATTCACTTTCTTGTCTTTTCTAGCTTTCAGAGGCCACCTGGATTCTTTGGCCCTTGACTGCAGCATTTGTCTTTAAAGCCAACAGTCATGGGCCAATTCTCTGTCATTTGCTGAATCTCTCCTCCCTCTTCTAATTCATTCCTCTGACTCGTTCTTCTCCCTCCCTTCCTTATTTCTTTTTTTAAATTTTATTATTATTATACTTTAAGTTTTAGGGTACATGTGCACAACGTGCAGGTTTGTTACATATGTATCCATGTGCCGTGTTGGTGTGCTGCACCCATTGACTCATCATTTAGCATTAGGTATATCTCCTAATGCTGTCCCTCCCCCCTCCCCCCACCCCACAACAGTCCCTGGTGTGTGATGTTCCCCTTCCTGTGTCTACGTGTTCTCATTGTTCATTTCCCACCTATGAGTGAGAACATGTGGTGTTTGTTTTTTGTCCTTGCGATAGTTTGCTGAGAATGATGGTTTCCAGCTTCATCCATGTCCCTACAAAGGACATGAACTCATCATTTTTTATGGCTGCATGGTATTCCATGGTGTATATGTGCCACATTTTCTTAATCCAGTCTATCATTGTTGGACATTTGGGTTGGTTCCAAGTCTTTGCTATTGTGAATAAGACCTCAAGTGGTTTCACTGAACCCACCTCAACAGTCCAGGGTCATTTCCCCATTGTAGTCAGAGGATTAGCAATCTTATTCCATCTGCATCCTCAATTCTCTTTTGCCAGATAATGTATTCACAGGTTCCAGGATTAGACTGTTAATATCTCGGGGAGTGTGCCTGGCCTCATTTAATAACTACTCTACTTTATGGTCTATCTACATAAAACTCCCTTCTGATTTCAGGGGAAAGGATGGTGCCTGGTGCTGGGCTTCACACTGTTCCCAGTGCAGCAAAAGTTCTTCCTCTCAGCCATTCATCTTTCCCCCTACCTGGTTAACTCTCATTCTTACTTCATTCTTTATATTAAATGCCACTTTGTCATGGAGGTCACGTTTGACTTTTCCAACCTTCAATATCAGGGCAAATCCCTTTGTTTTAACACGATCTACTCCTTCTTTTCATTACATTCTTCACATTTCTATCACTTCCCTTGTGAAATGCAACTTTCATGTTACAACAGAGTCAAAAACATTCATTAACAGAGCATAACTGCTGTAAAAAACCTGATGACAGTCAAGAAACAAAGAATAAAACAGGTGTGCCCAAGAATAGAAACCCTTCCCTTTTAGTTCATAGATTTTGAAAAGGGGAAGAGGAAAAAAAGATCCTGAAGAGAGCCAGGGACAATATCTGCCTTGTCTACTCTGGTATCCCAGAACCTAGCAGGATACCTGGCAAATGAGTAGTAAGTACATTAGGTTTTGAAATGAAATTTTTACTCCTTATCTCAATCATCATATTCCCTCTGCCTTGATTCCACTTCTTCAGCCACTCTACTCCCCCAAATTTTACTCTGCCTGGCTAATTTCTACCACCCTTTTAACACTCAACTGTAGTGTTTTCTTTTTTTGTAAGTATCTCTCGATGCACCACTCTGAGCTAGGTGGTTCAGCCAAAGGATTTCTAGAACATCTCTCAGTCATGGCTCCGACATTGTAATAGTATTCATCGTCAGTTCTACCTTGAGGACAGACAATATATTCTTATTAAGCCATGTGCCTCCAGGACCTGACACAGTGCCTATACATGGAAAGCACTCAATAAAAGGTGGAAATAATCAATTAACGAGTTTCTTCTTATGAAAATAAAATCGCATCCATTTATTTGCAAAACAAAATCATCAAAGTTGTTGAATAATGTATATGTTGATTAAAAAAAACTCTTCTCTCTTTCTCTCCATGTGGGTGTATGTGTTTTTAAATGAGTTTGTTTTATTTATTTGCCATGAACCCATGGCATTAAAATAAAATTCATTACACTTGAAAATATAATATAGCTGTGCTACCACAAGATGGCAGGGGAGTATCGTGCTCGCCATGTGCATGCATATTATATAATAAGTATTTTATATATATATATATATGCAGTATATACACACATATGTACTATATTTCATGGTTTTTTTCCCTGAATAATCAGTACCTATTAGTGTAGAATAAATTACTAATACATTAATCCTGTTCTAAGTAAATTACACAGAGGAAAATTCTAGCTAACCTTTTCACTCTGCTTTGACTAAAATTCAAGGTATAATCGCTTTCCCAACTCTTCGTTTTCTTTCCTAGATCTCTAGTAGGTACAATTTGATGCATGGCTGCTATGAACCAGGAATCAGTTCCATAGATAGTTAATATCTATGGTTTTCCAAGGGGAAACTGAAGCTAAGAAATGTTAACTATCTTACCTAAAATCACTTGATATAATTTTGAGCTTAGAATTTAAACCCAGGTTTTTATATAATTTAATTTCAAAACTACCATTATTTCTGCTAGGCCATTCTGCCTCCATAGCTGTGTGTGTGTGTGTGTGGGCGGGGGGGGTGGACGCATGTGTATGTTCTCTTCCATAGTCCTATCTTTTTACTATTGTCTGATTTTGAAAGGTGAAATTACGATCCAACCAAAATATTTTTCCTCAATCAAAACTTTGAAATGGACTTGCCCTCTCTGTCCCGATCCCAACCCTTTTACATTCAGTAGTCTCATCAAGATGGGCCAACGTAGGGAATGTGCTGTGTCTTCCTCAGAGCTGCAGGATGTCAGGGGGTAATGATGATGCCTAAACTGAAGTCAAGAGATCTGACGTCAAATAGCTTGTGATCAGCAAAGCTGAGAAAGATACCACTTTTAAAAGCAATTTTACTTGGACCTGGTGAAGTTGGGAAGAATTCTCTTGCAAATAAATATATAACTAACAAATTTGACATCCAAGCATTTTATACAATAGGTATGGGATTTTAAAATAAAGATTTAGAGACGAATGGCTTGTTTTAACTATAGCAGATTTTGGACACAGTCAGTAGTCATTTAGAAACCTAGGGACACCATTTCCCAGAGATTCTGAATTTTGTCTTCTTATTTTTGGATTAGATGACTCTCAAAGTCTCCAGAACATGGATAAGTGAAAGGAAGAATTTATATATTAGACAGATATCAAAGAGCTTGAATCTTTACTTTTGTGATTCTGAGCAATAAGATTGACACACATGAATTTTAAGAGTCTGTAGGAGAAGCACAATACGGTACAGAGACAATGGCAAATGTCTTTACTTGAAACAATTAAAAAGATATTTCACTAATGCAGTGCCAACGTTTTAGGAAGCAGTTGGACAAGTCTTGTAATTAAGGATAAGTCAGATATCTCAATACAAGCAGACTCAGTCTATCTTCGTTGAAAGCTGAAGTTTAGCTCATCTTGCAGTCTGTCAACGGTTAAAACAATTATCAGGGCCTCCTAACCAGCTCAAACATACGCACAAAGCAAGTACAGCGATGCATTAGAAAAGTAATGTTTGCAGCAATGTATTATCAACTAGTCAAATTAAACTAATGAATAATGTTGCTTCATCAGTGGTTGGGAGAAGAGAAACAGCCACTCACTGAGAAATTTATTTACTCAGTAATGGAAAATTGCATTTTATAGATTTTAATGGATATCTAATAATGTTGCTTTTATTAAATATGTAAATTGCAGATTTCACAATGCATGAGATAAATAAGACATTAATTATAATTAAAATAGTGTTGAATAGTCTAGAAGTTATAGTTGTTTTTCTTAGAAAAACAGTAATGTTCAATATTAAAATTTTAATCTTAAAGAGAAAAAAACACTGTGTAATTGGCTCTCAAATTCCCTGAGCCCTACCATGATGTAATGCTTTCCCAGTAGCAGTATTCTCCCATCTATATGGAGGGAAGCAAACAGATAGTTTTAAAAGCAATATGAAATTACGTGTTCCACAGAGAGTAATAGCATAATGTATGAAGTTGAGCCTCCAACTGTCCAGCACTGGGCCAGACCCATTCAAGTTGTGCTGTAAAGGTGAAGAGGTACAAGGTGAACTATCACACTCCATCAGTTCTTCAAAAACGGGTGAGATGGAACATGTGTCACTGGTAGTTTAATTTTCTCACTTTCCTGATTGCTGTGCAGCTGTTAGCAGGCTGACTGTGGCTTTACCCCTCCTGTTAGAAGAGGGCATCTTAGAGGAAACCTCAAGGAAGACACAGAAGAATGGAGGTTGTTTGTATGGAAATGGAAAGTTCACTGAATCCCTGCAGTATTGGAACGTTCATGGCTTACACGGTGCATCCTGACATGTCCTGCAGGATGTGATGTTCAAATAAATTTAGCACAACTTTTAAAACTTAAATTCACTGTAAAGAAAAGGACAGGCTGAGTGGGGTGGCTCATGCCTGTAATCCCTACAGTTTGGGAGGCTGAGACAGGAGGATTGCTTGAGCCCAGGAGTTTGAGACCACCCTGGGCAACATGGTAAAACCCCATCTCTATAAAATATAAAAATAAATAGCCGTGCGTGGTGGCATTTATCTGTGGTATCAGCTACTTCAGAGGTTGAGGTGAGAGGATGGCTTGAGCCCGGGAGGCGAGGCTGTAGTAAGCTATGATCGTGTCATTGTACTCCAGTCTGGGCAACAAGCATGATCATGTTTCTATCCACACACACAAAGAAGAAAAGGTATGAATAGGAAAGAGATGCTAATCGTTTTCAGAAGCAGGAATCCTCTGCATTGAGTTATTAATTTTAATGACTTCTGTTTAGTGCTGCTAGCTAATGGGCCTCTTCTAAAACCTGAGGATTTTGCTGTGGTTGTTGCTTAAATAATATAATACTGTTGAAGGAATAAAACAATGAAACAATGTTTTCCTCCAGATCATTAGCATTGGAGTAAGTAAACAAAACAAGGCAAAACAAAATCTTAAATATCCTCTGATGATGTCTTTTAAACTGTCATTTGTCTGGGATCAATAAAAGTAACTACTCATTAATAGTAAGGGAAACATTGTTTCTGGGAAAACAGCACATCTAATTTGTAGGCATTTTAGGCTTGAAGGTGAACGTGATCTTTGGCAAAAGGATCATTTAGAGAATTCTTCATCATGATTAATAAAATTATTAATACAAATAAAATGATTAAACAGTTGATAGTTTTCTCATGAAATAACAGAACAGCTGGGTTGACCTGGTAAGATTTTAGGCAACGCTGGTCACTAATGACTTTCAGTTTTCGTATTAATAGCCCCAAGAATGATCTGGAAGAAGTAAACTTCTTACAAATCCATGTTTTCTAATTAAGTCCATTACATACACACACAATAGCTTGTTGACTTGCTTTCCTACTCCAATATTATTCAGAACTGCATGTTCTAAGCTATACCAGTCTTTTCATGAAAACCATCATTTGGCATTATCCCCATTTGTAGTTAAAACTACTAGCCTTGTGAAGACATCTTTCCAAAGGTGAAAACTTAATAATTCACAGAATGACTATAGACACAGTTCTATTCTCATGCTGAATGTTGGTTCCCACTTTCTCCTCCCTTCCCCTTGTCATCTGTTTCTGATTCTAATACAGTCTTCACTAAGATCAGTATATTTTCATGCTCTGAATTTTTGAGTTTCTTGGAATTTCTTTTTTTCCTCATCCACAGAGCAATATTTCAGTTAAAGTCTTAATAAGTGTGTGCTTTTTAGTTGACCTCCAAATTTTCTTAATCAAGAAAAGACAGAGAAATGTTGGGCTTATTTCAAATTATTTTTTTCAGGTAATCACTATATATTATGCCTAATTTTATATAACTTTGCTAGACACTACAGTAAGAATAGAAACAAAATCCTCAGTTCTATCTTGTGTTCTGCATTACTAAAATTAATGGAGGTGTTTTCAATTTAAGAATTTTAAAAATTCTTAAAAAGGATGGGTATTTTCTAGTCATATCCAAGTACTTTCTAAAAACAGTAAAGATTGGAACATTTTTCAAGGAGTCTGAGAAGACTAGTTCTCACACTGAGAGGACAGTAAATTTAGCCAGCCTATAGGGGGAAATGAATTGCAGTGTTTTAAGGAACTCATAGTCCTGTAGAACATTCCCTGAAAGCCTTATTTCTGTTTAGAAAAGCTGTATTTCTTACTCTCCATCAGACTTTTTCAGATATGTTTATCATCATAAAGTCAATCACCAAACAAAGTGATTTTTACCGAAAAGAAGAGAGGCGTTAAAGTGAGACTTAATTGTGAATGCTTTGTCCTCTCATTTGACAATATGGTGCACTGGGGTCTGACTTTCATCCAAGGAAATCTTAAGGGAAAAATAGAAAGTTATCGAAGCTGCTTTGGCTGGTGGAACAGGGGTGAATTGCTTGTTTATTTCAGGAGTAACTGTACTTCCCTTCCATGATAGGCCAAGGAATATGTACTGTTTTTCTAGGACCCAATTCAGACTTTTGTTGCAGACAGAACCGACCCGGAGCTATCGAAGTCCTGCCCAAAAGGACTATCGGGAAGAGGAAAATGAGACTCCAATATCCAAGAGGTGAGATGTGCTATGAAGTGAGCTGCCCAAGGGCCAGGCTTTTGGAAGGGAAACATCTGAAGAGGAGGCAGGGCACACACCTAGAATTTGAATTGGAGGGCCCAAGTTGAATCTCCTCCAGTGAACCTAGGAAAGCACCCATGTTAGACACTATTCATGCATCATATCAGATCCACTAAACCTCTTTGTTCTCTAATTTTGGCCACAGCTTCAGTGATGGGCTGTGCATGGGCCCCAAAAGGCTTCCTGCAGGTGCCTCTTGGCAACACCCAAGCCCATCCAGCATTCCTGTTGCCCATCCCTGTGACATGGCAGAAAATTATTTTGTGATCATTCTTGTTCATCCTGGAACTCTAAGAGAGCTAATGTCTCATGGGATGAAACTTTGGATACATGTGCATAGAAACCAACAAACAAAAGCTTCTCCTTCCTCTGCTGAAGGACTGATCCTAAAGCTCATGCCACTCAGCTTTCCAGAAGATCCCATAGGAGTGAACATCCAGCCATCCTGACATTGACCATCTTGAAACATCCTTATTTTGAACCTCCCTTGTTTCACTACCCCTGTCCCTCACTTTCAGGGTTACAGTTCCCAATAAATTATGCAGGTTCTGCATTCTGAGAACCCAGGTTAAAACAGAATCCTTGAGATTAAGAGAAGTCTGAGTTGGCACAAAACTCATCCCAATAAGAAATTTCTCTTCCCCATTCCCATATTTTATGCTCCACGCCCCACTTTGTAAGTACCAACCACTCCCATTCAAACCAATAACTGGAGGAAGACTCAAGCAGGGAAGAGGAAGTGTTGTGTCACTGTTGGCAACGGGGTGGCCAATTTCAACAGCCCAGCTAGGGAAGGGAAGAAAATTTAACATTAAGTCAATCCAGACATGTGAATGTTACAGACACCTGGACACTTCAGCTTCCAAGTTGAATCTGAGTTGTTACCTAAAGTGAGTGGAGAAACTGTTCAATGCCTCCAAGCAGGCAGAAACTCAAGCGCCCGCCTAACTCTCCATCTACAGTCATGGGAAAGCCATGCCACTGAATAGATTTTGAAAGGGAAGTTGGGAACAGAACTCAAGTTCCATGTGTTTATAACTCATTGATCATGATTTCTCAACACATAAGTTACTTGACATTGGATGAGTTACTTGGTTTCTTAAGGTTTTAAGTATCCAGCTTTAAAAATGCATTAAACACACCTTGCCTTATTAGAATCGTAATGAATAAGATCATTTAGGTAAGCACAGCAAAGCACCATGAGCATTCAATCACTGTTAGCATCCTTCCTTCCCCAAACATTTACATCCCATTATTCGCTGATCTAATAGTAACACTGAAGAATTGTTAGAAAGGTCAGTTTATTAGCTAAAAAAAAAAGTAAATAGAAGTTAATGGTTAGAAATGAGCTGAAGTTGAAAGGCATTTATCTCTGTTTATTAGGCAAATCACTTAATATTTCTCATGTCCAGTTTTGTGGGCTGGCAACCTGTGCTCCGTCCTCAGAAGGGCCCTGTGCCTGATTTATTGCTCTCCAGTTACTGTCTTGAAATTCTTAATAATTTAATCCTTCAACTTGTGTTTTGTAAGTAAAGTCTAATGGGACAATGGCACCTATGTGTGAGCAGAGGAGATATGCACACTTTGCATGTTCCTTGTAGTTCCCCATTGTCTTATAGCATATGCAATGCTGCATGACACAAAATTCTAGTAGACTCACAATGCCTGAGAGTCTAGAAAGATTCAAGAGTACAGGTAAGCATGTACCATTCCCAAGGGAGTGAGCAGAGACTCTGACATCCCTAGAGTCCACGTATTCCGTTCAAACCAGAATTGCTTTCCGGTGGAGAAATAAGACAATGGCCTTCTGGGAAACAAACAGGAACAAGGAACCTGTGATAGCCATTCTTACTCCTGTTACTTCCCTCCATGTACCAGCCAACCACTTAGGCTGGAAATGAAGACAACATTGGAATATAGGAGTAGCCAAGGTCTCCTTACCTTTAAGTCCTTCTTTATTCACCAGTAAACTGAAGATAGAGAGAGTTGATGGGATGTGCATGTTTCCGGAAGTGAAATACAAACAGAAGAGGTGGTTTTCTGCAGCGTTTTCACTCTTCTGATAAGAAGGAAATGAGTAGGCATGTACAACCTACAAAATAGGAAGTGGACAGTGTCAGTGATTCTGCGTAACCAACAAAATGCATTTACATTCGTATTAAAAACTGGCATTTCACAAAATAAAGACGAAAAGGGAAATTAATGCTAATAATTATGTTTTAAATTTTTCTTTGCTTAGAATTACACTAAATCAATAACATGAAGCAAATAAAGACACCATGACAATTTCAGAGAATTCATGGAGAGACAGAAAAAAGTTTCTGTTAGTACTTTTAATAACATCTTTTTCTGCTTTCTGAAACAGAGGTCCTTATTTTTGTTCTCTACTGGGCCCCTGGTGTTTGTTCTCTTATCTATAACATGAAGTATTTGTACCAGAATGCCTCTTAGGGTCCCCCATTCTATGCAGGGTTTCCACTAGAAAAATTGGCTTCCCCTCTGAATGACCACAACTCGCCAAAAGAAAGCAGCCCCTCTGTTGAGATGGCCAACAGATGGCGCCTTTGTGCTGAGAAAAAGGTACCCCTTCTTTGGGAAGTAGTCGCCTGGCTCCTGGGTGCACAGTTTGGTTAGGGGAGCCCAAACTGCATTTTAAGCTTCCATTTGCTTCGCTGGCTGGGTGCCTTTATGCAGAGCAAACTGCACAGCATTACATGGCAGTTTTGGTCCCATCCGTTCAAATATTTTCCTCTTACTATTGGCAACTTTGACTTTACCTTTTTAATTTCTACCCCTATTTTATGAATCACGGTTCAAAGAATGGCTGCTATAAACATGTGTTTTGTTTCTGTGCTAAAGAGAGAACAGAGCCAGGTTGAAACGATGCTACTTGCATTGTCATCTGAGTTTTGGCAATTCTAGCTAGTCCAAGGGGTAGCTGGATGAAATGTTATTAAGTTTTGGGGAAATAGTAGGAATTATATGAAAACATAACCCAGTTGACCTTTATTCTTTGCTGTGGGTGTTCTTTTTGTTGTTTGGTTCAAAATAAAAATAAAAATAAATACTTCTTTGGAAATATGTTTGAAACAGAAGGACTCTTTCGATGACAGCAGTTAAATATGTATCAGTGCCTTTCAAGTGGAAGATGAGACAAAACACTGGGTCTCTTGATTTCATTAAAAATTCACTACGTTCGCTTTCAGGGCAGGTCTGTTGACTAATTAGATGCTCTCGACTCTAAACTATTACCTTCTGCCCTGGTACCTTGCTCTCCCCAGGGAAGTTTAATTTAAGTATATTGCTGGTCTTTGCTTTCCTCCCACACTGTTGTGAAGTGTTGCTATGAGGCAGCTGAACAGCTGTTGTGCCTTTCCCCAGAAGTGGCAGCATTCCAATAGTGGGCAAAGTGAGTTATGTAAAGACAGTTTTTCAGGGTTTCCTAGGAAACTAGTGATGGTGGTCCAGTTTGGATTTGACATGGAAACAAGAAGATTAAGTCTAACTTTGGAGGGGCCGGGGGTGGTGAGGGGCAGAATGCTCTGGAGGCTACTTCCACACTAGTTTGCTGCATTTTTATTTTGAAAGTATATAAGAAATTTGGCTTAGGAGGGCCGTGATAGTCTAAACAATAAAACAGCAGCCCTAGACTGAAGTTCATGACCTCACCCATGTCTTCACAGTGACCTAAACTGACTTAGTCCATTAGAAATGAGGGAGAAATTAAATCCAGCATGTGTCCCCTACTGAATTTATAAAACCAAGCAGAATAGAGGTTCTAGCTACCATTTGATTAATCAAATATGTAAAATGCCAAACTGGGTTAATTCAGCCCTAATCTTCTAGTAATGAACTCATTCCATTTAACTATCCAATATAGACGGAACTTTGTACTTAGTACTGTGTTAGATTTTGAGACAACAGAGAGATTATAATAAGAATATACCTTGTTAGAGCCCAAAGATTAAGGAAAGAAATAAGAGGAACTGAAACCATACTGTAATATAGTAAACAGCTCAGGAACATATGGGAACGAATCAGGAATTCTTTCTAATGAGGTTTCCCTGATTCTCACTGGATATTTCTGACACATCAACTATAGCATGACACTTGTTAAATGCCGGAGAAGGCCGGGCGTGGTGGCTCATGCCTGTAATCCCAACACTTTGGGATGCCAAGGGGGGCAGATCACGAGGTCAGGAAATCGAGACCATCCTGGCTATCACGGTGAAATCCCATCTCTACTAAAAATACAAAAAATTAGCTGGGTGTGGTGGCGTATGCCTGTAGTCCCAGCTACTCGGGAGGCTGAGGCAGGAGGATCGCTTGAACCCTGGAGGTGGAGGTTGCAGACAGCTGAGATTGCTCCACTGTACTCCAGCCTGGGTGACAGAGTGAGAGTCCATCTCAAAAAAAAAAAAAGGCTAGAGAAAAGTCATTTACAGCTGGTTCTAAAAATAACTATCTACATGATACCAAACAAACAAAAAATGTCAAACAACCAGTTGCTTTGTTACATTATGCCCAATAATTCATGGTCCAAAATATATTTTGCTGAAGTGGCTCACCGCCGATGGAATGGACTGGAAGTTTTGGAAACACGAACATAACTAATAAGGCAGTCATGACTCTTTAAGAACCTTCTGTCTGAAGAAATGAACACTACCTAGAAACACTGATGATAAAAAAGAAGGTTCAAAGAACTTCAGAAATGCACAAATATTAAATTTTTACAAAGTTATAAGAATTTATGATTTATTGTCATTATCGATATTATATTCCAATTTGCTTCAGGGCAGTTTTTATTACACTGAAGAGAAGAATTTATTTTGGCACCTGCCTCCAGTGACTGACAATTTGCTTTTATAAATAATTCATGTATTCCTTTTTCAATATTTTAATAATTAAAATACAAAAAAACCTTTATACATTCTTGTTTGATTGGATTTATTTGTTATTTTTCACTCCAAAAACAAAGAAGTAGACATTCCTAAAACAGAATTACTATTTGGCCCAGCAATCCCATTACTGTGTATGTACCCAAAGGAATATACCATAAAGACACATGCACGAATATGTTCATTGCAGCACTATTTACAATAGCGTAGACATGGAATCAACCTAAATGCCCATCAGTGGAAGACTGGATTAAAAAATGTGGTACATATACACTATAGAAAACTATGCCACCACAAAAAGAAATGAGATAATGTCTTTTGCAGAAACATGGGTGGAGCTGAAGGCCATTAGCAAACTAACACAGCAACAAAAAACCAAACACCGAATGTTCTCACTTATAAATGGGAGCTAAATGAAGAGAACACATGGATGCAAACGGGGGAACGACAGACACCAGGGCCTACTTGAGGGTGGAGGGTGAGATGAGAGAGACAGAAAATAACTACTAGGTACTAGATTTAGTACCTGGGTGACAAAATAATCTATACAACAAACCCCCATGACACGAGTTTACCTATATAACAAACCTGCACATGTATGCCTGAACCCAAAATAAAAGTTAAAAATAAATAAGTAGAAATTTTTTTTTTTTTTTTTTTTTTTTTTTTTTTTGAGATGGAGTCTTGCTCTGTCACCCAGGCCGGAGTGCAGTGGTGCGATCTCAGCTCATTGCAAACTCTGTCTCCTAGGTTCACGCCATTCTCCTGCCTCAGCCTCCCAAGTAGCTGGGACTACAGGCACCCGCCCCCATGCCCAGCTAATTTTTTTTGCATTTTTAGTAGAGATGGGGTTTCACCGTGTTAGCCAGGATGGTCTCGATCTCCTGACCTTGTGATCTGCCCGCCTCAGCCTCCCAAAGGGTTGGGATTACAGGCGTGAGCCACCGCGCCCGGCCCCAGAAATTTCTTTTTAATGGATCATGAAATAGAAGAATTAGAATTTAGTGGCTTTGATTGATAGATTTAGTAAACATTGTTTTTTTCCTATGTTCCTATGTCTTCATTTTTGGCAAAAATAGACAAAAACTAGTTACCATTTGAATTTATCACATAAGAGTGTAGTGTGAATCGTATCTCCTTTGTTATTACCAAGAATTGATCAGAGTCATTTGTTTCCTCCTTTTCCTCTTCCTGCTTCCAAAATGCACAATAATTCTTTAGGTGTTGTCTAGGTCTTCACATATAATTTAGCCAGAGTTGAGTAACTCTGTGAGGATGTTCTGGCTTTCCCAACAAAGGTCTCCAGAACTCTCTTCTCCATTATATATTTCTTTTGGCAAACGCTTGTGGCCTAAATCCAAAGATTCTAACTATTGCACTTGGGAGATCACATTCTTATAAATTATCCCTTTTCAAAGCAGGCTGGGGGATGTGTGGCTTCTGGTTTGTAAATATGTACTGTTAGTTCTGCTCATTTTGAAAATATGAATTTCTTCCAACATAATTGGTATATTAGCATCAGTTTGAGGATAACATAAATTTTGCATTTGGTTACATGAGTTTTTGTCCATGAGAAGCAGTAGGTAAACACAGAAAACTGCACTCAGCTGAAGGGAGCCACCTAGAAATACACAGAGCACTCAAATGCACACACCTCACGAGGACCACAAGCCACACCCGTCTACATATGGCGTTATAGCTTTCTGTCTGGTTTCAGAGGATGCTCCTTCCCTCACTTCACAATAACTCAGAGCTGTCCGCTTCCACAAGCAAACTCCAGGTGCCGTATTCAACGTGATATGTGTTTCTCAACCATTTAACATGGATAAAACTGTGCTACCATTTTTGTTTTAATTTCCACTTTTGTCTTAGATACAGGATGTGCTGCCATCTTTATTATATTTCTATCTGTTTAAAAAATGTGTCACTGATTATGGGTGTTGTGCGCCTAAGCTGATTTATCCACAGCTCTGTGGTTTTAATTGCTTGACGTTACACAGAGCAGCGATTCTTAGGAACAGTATGTTGCATTATAGCAGAAATGACGGTATATGCAAGCTGACTAGCCAGGAGTGGGGCAAGGGGTGTGTAATAGATATTAGGAAAGAGTGGAACTAAGACATTCACTGAGAATTTGTCATATAATGTTAAACATGTAGGTACTGATGATAGGCTAATAAGCAGCTGTCCTAAGCCTTTCACATGCATTACCAAGTCGATCATCAGGGCAAACTTATTAAATGGGCATTGCTGTGTGGGGAGAATGCTTTCCGCCCACTTTTGAAGTTATTGTTCATGTGAAAGACAATGCATGAGTAGAACACCTCCAGCTTCCCACCACTCGAGGTGCTGACTGCTCATGCTCCTTCCTGAGCCCTGAGATGTTCACTCTGTCTCTTCCCACTCATTCTTCCCTCTCCCTCCAACCTCCATCTGGTGTGTTCTGTTGGACTAGACGACTCTCATCAGCTCTCCCAAGGACCCACATCCAGTCCCTGGGAAGCACTTCTGCTTCTTTGTTCTTGGAAATAACTGGAAAAGCAGGGCAATCCCCATAGAGAAGCATCTCTATAGACCATTCAGAAGATCTCTCATGCTTCAGGATTATCAGGCACAGGGAGGATTTCAGTCAGCTATGCCCCTCACCCATGGGAATCACCTCTCCAAATTACACTTTGGAAACCACTGGAAGGATTAAGGTGAGGTGGCTGGGCCAACCACTCATGCTGGAGATGGCATCAGATGAGACTCATGCAGTATTCTCCAAAGAATGCATTGTCATAAAATTTCTTTCTCCTTATTCTCTGGACTGTTTTATACTCTAAAAATAGGCTGAGAATTTATTGTGTTGAAACAGGTTTGATGTGTCCATTGGAAATCTGCACATGGTGATTTGTGACTTCCTGATATATTCTACCTCTCAATCTTTTTAGATCAGAGAATATACAGAGAATGAGGGTATCAATTCCCACACATACCCGGAGACTCAAGCAGAAATATTGAGCAATAAAGACAAAGAGAATAATTAGAGAAGCTGAAGATCTCCATGAAGAGGTTTTTGATGTGGGTAAGAAATATGGTTTGGGGCCATGAGTTTAGTGTGTGGGAAGAACATTCTTATCTTGGTGCTTTGTAAAGGCGTATACTAGCCTAGGCAGATTTTTTCCCTCGAGCCTTGGCTCTTAGCTGCTGTGGACAGGCCATAAGGCTTCAATCAGCTGTGCTAAATGCTTGGTGATGCTTATTGTGGCTTTTTCCAGAGTGAAGTAGCCATTTTCATAATATCAGTGGTATATGCATGAGTAGCTTCAAGTGAATGGTTCTCAGGCTTTACATGTTTCTGCCACTGAGGCTTAACCTCTATGCAAGGCCCTGACCTTGAGCAGAGGAGGGCTTCTGAAGATGTGTAGGCAACTCAGGCCTCAGGCAGGGCATGCAAACAATGTTATAGCTTCTCTGCAGTCATGGCAGCCTTATAAGGACCTCAGCAAATGCTGGCCACATAGATGGCAAAGATACAGGCTGTGTTTGGATCTCAGCAGCCACCAACTTGCATTATCCGCTGCAGAAAGCCTCAGTGGCAAGTCCCTGTAGCTTACCTTAGAAGTAACGCTTGAAATAGCATAAAATCTGTTCACAAGAAAAACAGTTTGTGCACTGACCTTTTAGATGTAAGAGGGTTAGGCCACAGTTTTTGGTGCCAGACTGAGTTCCATGTGCATTAATAAGATTCAATCTTTAAAGTGTAAATACTGTAGATCAGACAACAAAGAAATCCAGAAAGAATAAAGATTGCACTCCTGTGGCTGGCCTATAGACTCCATAACCACCTCCCAACATGTGTTCTTATGGTGGCTCTGACTGGGGTGAAAATTTTCCATAGAAGACTGGTGTCTTGGACATAAGTAATTCAAAAATAGGAGGCAGTGGAAAGGGTCACATTGATAAATGCAAAGGCTGACTCAATTTGGAACTTGGGTGGCAAGAACATGAGACTCAAGGTGTAAGTATAAATGAACAGATTTTGAAAATATGGATATAAAAGAAAAAATAACACAAAAAAAGGATCTTGGAGCTGGGACTGCACCATTGCAAAAATTTTAACTCGCCAAGAAAGCAGTGATGTCTGAGAGAACAAGGAGTGATAGCAAATGCACAGTTCCAAGGGAACCATCTGCAAGGAGCTTCCTCCCGACTAAGCAAGGTTACAGATTGCAGATTCTGGGCAACTGGTGTGAACTGAGAGGCACTCGGCTAAAGATAAACCAAAGGCGTTCTTCTTTTGCTCAGATAACATGGGATATCTTCTCCAGCTCTTGGCAATACCAAGTGCTAGGTTCTAGGAATATAATGTTTCTCAGAGTAAGTCTCTTGTTTTCTAAATATCTTGGTGATAATTATGTGGCTTTATTTCTATTGGACTCGAAAAAGAAAATCATGGGCACCAGAGTCTTGTTGTCGAACTAATTTAACTTCCAAAGTCCTGAAGAAAATTGAACCTATTCAGGAGAAAACAGCCCAGGTTGCATCTGCTGAAGGAAAACTAACTCTATATTGGCATCACATGCCCTTTAGTTAAGTCAGAGAGGAGTAAGAAGCAGGTTTGACATTGTGGAAGACAGTGTGGTGATTCCTCAAGACCTAAACACAGAAATACCATTTGACCCAGCAATCCCAATACTGGGTATACACCCAAAGGAATAGAAGTCATTCTTTTATAAAGACACAAGCACATGTATGTTCATTGTAGGACTATTTACAATAGCAAAGACATAGAATCTACCAAAATGCCCATGAATGACAGACTGGATAAAGAAAATGTGGTACACATACACCATGGAATACAATGCAGCCACAAAAAGAAATGAGATCACATCATTTGCAAGGACATGGACGGAGCCGGAGGCCATTATCCTTGGCAAACTAACACAGGAACAGAAAACCAAATACCACATGTTCTCACTTGTAAGTGGGAGCTAAATGATGAGAACACATAGACACATAGAGAGTAATAATACACACTAGGACCTATCAGAGGGTGGAGGGTGAGAGGAGGGAGAGGATCAGGAAAAATAGTAATGAGTACTAGGCTTAGTATCTGGGTGATGAAATAATCTGTACAACAAACCCCCGTGACATAATTTTACCTATGCAACAAACCTGCACTTATACACCTGAACTTAAAATAAAAGTTGAAAATAAAAAAGGCAGGGTTGGATCCATTTTATTATATATGTATGTAAATAAATACATACATATACACATACAGTCATGTAATGCTTAATGATGGGGATACATTCTGAGAAATGCATCCTAAGGTGATTTTGTTGTTGTGCGAACATCACAGAGTGTACTTAACACAAACCTAAATGGTAGCGGCTACTATACACTTAGGTTGTATAGTATAGCCTCTTGCTCCTAGGCCATAAGCCTGTATATGACTGCATGGAATACTGTCGGTAATTGTAACACAATGGTATTTATGTATCTAAATATAGGAAAGGTACAGTAAAAATACTCCATGAAAAATGAAATATAGTACACCTGTATAGCACACTGGTATACCATGAATGGAGCTTATGGGACTGGAAGTTGCTCTGGGTGAGTCTGTGAGTGAATGGTAGTGAATGTGAAGGTCTAGGAGATTGCTGTACACTACTTTAGACTTTATAAACACTGTACACTTAGGATACACTAAATGTATTTAAAATATTTTTCTTCAACAATAAATTAACCTTAGCTTACTGTAACTTTACTTTATAAACTTTCTCACATTTTTTAACTTTTTGACATTTTTTGTAATAACGCTTAGTTTAAAACACACATTGTACAGCTGTATATATTTTTTCTTTATGTACTATACGCTTTCACTTTTTATTTTATTTTCTAATTTTAAAACTTTTTTGTTAAAGACTAAAACACACACACATTAGCCTGAGACAACCCACAGTCATGATCATCAATATCACTGTTTTTCTTCTTCACCTCTTGTCCTGCTCACTTCAGGGGCAATAACATGCATGAAACTGTCATCTTCTATGATAACAATGCCTTCTTCTGGAATCCCTCCTACAAGGACCTGCCTGAGGCTGTTTTACAGTTAACATATTTTTTGTAAGTAGGAGTATACTTTAAAATAAGCATAAAAATATAACATAGTAAATACATAAACCAGTAGCATAGTAATTTATTATAACAGTCTAGTATTATGTACTATACATAGTTGCCTGTGCCAGACTTTTGTAAGACTGGCAGAGCAATAGTTGTGTTTATACCAGCATCACCACAAACATGTGAGTAATGCATTGTGATATGACTACAAAGGCTAAGAAGTCAGCAGGCTATAGGAATTTTTCAGCTCCATTATAATCTTATGGGACTACTTTCATACATGTGGTCCATCCTTGACTGAAACGTCATTATGTGGCACATGACCATATATATATATATATAATCTTACATTTGCAAAATTATCTGTAATTTGCAAATAAAAAAGAATTCGATGGGGGGTTCTTTTGGACTATTATATAAAAGAAACAAACTTTAACAAGTGAAACACTACTTGAATTAACTTCTTTCTGTAATCTCTAGTTGGGAGAAATTTTATTATTGACTCATGAGGTTTACATTCAAACTTTTTGCAGTGCCCTAGTAGGCTACATTGAATAATATGGCTGGACATACTTCAAGGTTAAGAAAGAGATCAGGGGCCGGGCGCGGTGGCTCACGCTTGTAATCCCAGCACTTTGGGAGGCCGAGGCAGGCGGATCACGAGGTCAGGAGATCGAGACCACGGTGAAACCCCGTCTCTACTAAAAATACAAAAAAATTAGCCAGGCGTGGTGGCAGGCGCCTGTAGTCCCAGCTACTCGGAGAGGCTGAGGCAGGAGAATGGCGTGAACCCGGGAGGCGGAGCTTGCAGTGAGCCGAGATCGCGCCACTGCACTGCAGCCTGGGCGACAGAGCGAGATTCCGTCTCAAAAAAAAAAAGAAAGAAAGAAAGAAAGAAAGAGATCAGGGTACGAATTATGAATTTTCAGCTTTGGGTAAAACACCACCTTAGAGTCCATTTATTTAACATTTTATTGTGACTCATTCCAGAGTCTTCTGGGAACAAAATGTAAAAGAGCCACTTGTAGGTCTGGGAGACAACCCAGTGGAGGTATGGCTGGTATTGGAAAAGTACAAGTGCCTGGACACAGCCTGTTGTAAAAAAAATGCTGCTCTCCTTCCCTGAGTGGGCGGCGCTTATTGACTGACGATGAGTGCAATGTCTAGACACAAAGGGCTAAGACTTCAGAAACCTGGGGGAAAATTATGGGGAAATAGTTCTTTCCAGCCCCTGAAGTTTCCCCCGATATAAACACTTCTGTCTTTTTCTAACCCTTAATCACTATTCTACCAGAAGTAATAAGATGATTCATTGAACTAGTAAATTTGAGGACAATAATTTGGGTGTACTGACTTCAGCTCTTCCTTTTTTCTTTTATTTACTTCTTCTCCTCCTCTCCCATCAAAAAGTCAGTAGGTGACGTACCTCCATGCCCGATGTGTAACCTTTGTGGTCTTTGCATTTCAGGTCCGGTCTGGCATGTGCAGGTGGTTAAGTGTCTCAGTCTCATATTTACTTGGTAGGTTTATTTGGCTCAGACACTAAGCTACATCATCTCACTTAGTTGTTTTCATGAATCAAGGTGAAAATTTTGACCCCATCTGCTTCTTTCACACTTTCTCAACTTTTTTAGAACATGGATGGGAAAGAGGGATGCTATTTATTAAGCCTGCTGAATTCCTAGAAAACTGACATGAATCTCAGTTTGCAGATGGAAAGATTGAGTCTTCGAGTGTGAACAAGCCAACCAAGTTCACGTCATTAGCAAAGGAAAGGGGCCCATATTTGAAGCCACCTGTCTGGTTCTATAACCTAGCCTCATAGCCACCTTGCTGATTTTTTGTTCTTTTCTTGTTCCTGGGTTGAACACTTACTTTATTTCCTCATTAATGAAATCAGGTGATTTCTTTCAACTAATTAAGTACTTATTTGGTAACAAAACGAACTAGAATGAGTAGAAGGTCTCAGAATCCATTGCTCTTCTAAGCTAATGTTAACTCAAACAGAGATTGAGAAATGGAAAGAGGGAACAGGAAGAAAAGAGCAAAAGAAGAAACTTGGGGGCTGGTGAGGGAGACGTTTGGGAGGATGGGGTTATTGCAATGTCTATTTATGCTTCTAACTCCCCATGGTGAGGAAATGATCATGAAAAATGACAACAATTTCTCTTCAAGTAACTTGCGTGGTAAAAGTGGAAAAAATGTGCTTGGTTAAGTATCATGTATGTCATTAATTACCACAGACACACACACATATATATGTATACACACACACAATTTTTTTTATGCAGGGTCTCACACTGCCGCCCAGACTGGAGTGCAGTGGCATGATCTCCGCTCACTTCAGCCTCCACTTCCTGGGTTCAAGTGATTCTCATGCCTCAGCCTCCTGAGTAGCTGGGACTACAGGCATGCATCATCATGCCTGGCTAATTTTTGTATTTTTTGGTACAGATGGGGTTTCACCCTGTTAGCCAGGCGGATTTCGAACTCCTGACCTCAAGTGATCCTCCTGCCTTGGTCTCCCAAAGTGCTGGGATTACAGGCATGAGTCACCAAGCCCAGCCCATTTATATTTATTTGTAGTGATGGATTGAAAATGATATAAAACATCTTTGTCTCTGACATAGTTTTTAAAGAACATTTCTTTATGGTCTATATTCATCTTCGTGCATTGAATGGGCTATGCAAAGATGCTCAAGCTGAATGCAAGACTGGCCTAAGTCCGAGAATGGGAAAAACCTTTTCAGCCTCATGCAGCTGCTGATGCCAGATAGCTCATTAGAATTCAATCAACTAGAAACCACCAGGAATTGAGTAAGGATTTTTTTTTTTTTCATTTCTTAACACAGAGGAATGGTTTAAGCAGTTAGAGAGAAGGGCCGAGAAGCATCCTTTCAAAATAACTGGCGTTGTTAAGTATTCCTGCTGCCTTAGGATTGACAGTAAAGGGGAAAAGAAGTCTGGAATTACAGAATCCATGCAACAACTTAGAAAGGTTTGCAGAAGACAGGGATGACAGAGTGGAATTGCCCCATATAAAATATCCAGCTCATTCCATGTATGCTTACTTTATAAAGTCCTAGAACTCTCTGGTTTAAATATATGGAGGTTTGGGTGTTTAAAGAACATCGTAGAGACTACAAGAAGAGATTTGATGATGCTCTATTTTTAAATTTCACACGAGTTTTTGAATGTCCACATTCAATAAGGGATGAGACAGTCCAAAGAAGCAAAATAAAAACAAACAAGTAATAATATCCATCCCAATGCTTGTTTCTACAGTGTACTGAAAAACAGAAGATTTGGTTAAAATCTTCTTAAACTGGCTTCTTTAGCATATTATATGTCATCTGTTAACCAAGCCAATTTAAGATGCTTTTGACTAAATTTTATTTGATAGTATGTGTATACACACACACACACACACACACACAAGCCTTTCAAAACCTTTATATGTACATGTATCAATGTACTATATTGATACATATTACATATGTATATATGTATATATAGATATATATTCCTATAACCTAGGAAAAGAAGTTTCCTCGATGATTATAGTTCTGCACCCCCTTTTTCCAGCTCAGTCTTACATAGGAAGAAAATATTCTTGCCTAATAGCACAAACACTCCTGTAAAAACAAAATAGTCTTTCAGATAACTTGATTTAGCCAGCATGGTAAGCGTGACAATGTTAATAAAATAATAAATGATAGGTTGTAATACCATACTTACCAGTTTCTAATCTGACTCATCCTCATATTAGCCATGAAACCCTAGGTAAGTCATGTTAACCTCTCCACACCTTATTTTTCCCATTTTAACAACCTTAATAACAATAGTATGTACTAATTGGGTTCATGTGAAGATTAAGTGAGAAGGCAGCTTGGAGAGTGCTTAGAATAAAGTATATATTCACTACGTGTTAGCTATTTTTGCTAAAACAAAATTAGTTAGCAACATGTACTATGGAAAAAACAATATATCAGACTTTTTCAATACAATCTGTATTTTAAAACTAAACATTTGAGTAAGTGAAGACATTTTATTTATTTGGATATTTTGAAAGGGTTGTAAAGTGATGAATTTGGGATCAGTTTCTGTATTGTTCATCTATGTTGAGTGATACAAAAATGGTTGGTCTGCTCCTGAGAGCTCAAGGCAATTCCATACTCCTTTGTTAGGCCAGCCTGGCTCTTGCCCCAGCACCTAGTGCTGATCAACCAGCTGACTGAGGCACATAGAAGATCCCAGTCACAGAGATAAAGTAGGTTTTGAGACAGTGTCCCATTGAAGAGCACATTATCATTCATCTATTCATTTCAAAACAGAGTGCTTTACATTCCCTTCACAACAACAACAACAAAAAGGACAAAGCACAATGAAGTATTGTTCTCAGTTGTTGGTTTGTTGTTTTTTAATAAATCAAGAATTATTTGTTAGGCTATCCTCGCAAAAGAGGAGTAAACATCAAAATTATTGTAATATTTTGCAGGCTCAAGAATAATAAAATATAAAATTGGATCACAATAGCAAAGCACATAAATACAGTGATTTGGAAGTTAAGGGAACAAAAAGTCTGAGTTTTTAAAATTAAATCATTTTAAAATGTCCACCTTGTTGGTGCAGTTACTGTTGGGTTATCAACTGCATTGATTAACTCAACTCGGAGGCCTTGTACCATCTCGTTATGTATTAATTTTAACTGTTCTGGCTCTATTTTTTTGTCAAGCATCCTGCTTTACTTTGGGTATAACTTTCATAAACAATAAATAAGAACATTCGAACATTAATCTGAAACTCTCTTATTTTTTATGGTACCAATGGCCACAATGAGTTTCTCCAAAAGTTAGCGTGAGGTTCACTTCATGAGTTAAATGAGTTTCAGGTACCGATGGGAGATCATGTTTCAGTGACTGATCTGAATCCAATGAAATGGCTTGTAACAAAAGGTAGTCTATGGAATATTGTGGGTAGGAAGATTTAACATAATAGAGAGATTTGCTTATATGTGTAAAGACCGTCTAGGGTAATGGAAACAACAGGACAAGCATGCCTAAAGAAGCAAGATGTTGAAACAAACAAACAAACAAAAAACACCAGCATGTGGAATAAAAAAACATATATTCTAATCCCACCTTTTCTTCTTACTAGGGATTAATGATCAAGGGTTGAGTCTTTTCTATAATTAACCTCATTTTTCTCCACTGTAAAGGAAGCAGAGAATATCTCAAGTATTAATTGAAGGACCATAATTCCAAAAATGTTAAAGTACACTTTAAAACGAGACATTTTCATACAGTAAAGCATGTGACAGGGTGGAAAAATACATAGTGTTGAGAGCAAGATGAATTTGACTTCATGTTGAAGCCCACTACTTATTTACTGAATGACCTTCCTAGACTTTTGCTCATCAGCAAAATGGAGATGTTTGGAGGTTTGCTGTAAGGCTTAAAAGGCATATGAAGCTCCCAACATGGTGTTTATACCAGTTTGCTGCTCAGTAAATATTAGTCTCCATTCTTTCATGACATTATTACATAAGAAGATCAAGAAAACTTTACGGATTAAAGATTTGCTTAGTCATACCCTTCTCCTCAGAAATACCTTGCATATTTTCCCTGACCTCGGGAGAAGGGTGACAAACAATTGGAAGACTCAGAAAGAAGTTGCGTATGAAAGAAATGAAAGATACGTTGTGTTATTGTAGTTAATAAAGAAGCAATTTAAAAGTTATCTATCTGCAAATCATCTTCCAGTTCATGCACATTGACTGACTTGGGGTAAGGCTACTCAGTGTTAGAGTTTGTAAATGCTTTTGCAAATAGATAAGAGAGATTTTTAATTAAGATACTAAGTAGTCACAAAAGAAGAAAGAAATTATGGCATTCACTGAATTATTGCTTCCATGATTTTAATTTGATTTATATATTCTCTTTCACAGATATTAAAAAGGTTAATTTCACCAGATTCCTTTAGCAGGTTAAACTGTTAAAAATTTAGAATTATTGTACTTCAGGTAAATGAGGTTTTGGTATATTAAGTTTAAACTCTTTTGTACATGTATAAAATGCAATTGCCACTTGCAGATTTAAAAGCCTACTTTTTTTGTCATGATTTATTTTTCATTCCTCTTTAGTAAGTGTTTTTTGGGGGCTTTAACTTATGCTTAAAGAGTTAGAAATAAAATATTTGTTTTTGCAAAAATAAGAGATAGTTAAAAGGGACACCTGTGCCTACACTGAAGTTTAATTGTTATTTAGATATGAACATTCAATGATGTCTTTGCTTCTTACATAGATATTCTTAAACTCTTTATAGAATTACAAATTATATTTTTATATATATAAATTTTAAAGGAAAGCATAGGTTTGGTAAATCTCCAGATTATCACAAGTTAGTAAACTCTAACTTGATAAAGCTTTTCGAAAATACTCATCTACAAAAGACAGAACTTTCTGCAAGTGTGTTAATGGCTTCAAAAGCTGTCAAATGTTTGCAAAGAAAGAGGTCCCATAGTCCAATGTGTTTGGGAAATACTTCACTAAAAAAGATGAATAAATGTATTCCACAGAACTTATAAGAACCTTTAATCTGCTAACATATACTTTGATTTCCTAAGTAAATCCTAAGATTCCCAAGATCTAGTGTGTGGTGTTTCCCAAATGTATATAAGCATGAAAGTCAATTTGAGCATTCTGTGAAGTTAGAAATCAACGGAACACGTCTTGGAAAAGGCTATTCTGGGCCTTTAATTCAATTCAAACATTGTCAACACATTATAAATATGCAATTACTTTGGATTTATTCTAAATAATTAGAACAGCATTCATGATACTCTGGGAAATAATTTTAAATTAATCTCAAAAAGTAACAGGTCAAATCATAAGGTCAGTTGCACCGAGCATTTCTCCAAGGAAAAAAGTCATGCCCCTTTACATCAGAATTATCTAAGAGTCTAAGACAAAAATCAATGTAATTTTCCACATTAAAGTATAAAGAAAAAAGTATAAACATGTGAATAGTTCTAGAGAAAGCATTTGATAAAATTTAGCACCCACTCATACAAAAACAAGTAGAAATAGAAGAAAACTTTCATAAATAAATTGTATATGATAAAACAGATTAATTTTAAGAGGGATCTACCCCAATCTTGGTGCCTGATGGATTCTATAGGTCAAAATAACTATATGTCATTTTGCAAAATAATAGAATGAATTTGTATATTAAATACAAGCAATATTTTTCATGAATTATTTTAGTATAGAAATATTTTTAGAGAAAAATACAAATGTTAAAATAAATTTTGCTTTGACTGTTTTGGATTTTTGTCATCATTATTTTGTGTTGATTTGGGTAGCTTCTAGGAAAAATCTAGAGTACTGTATTCATGGATAAACTCTTAATTAAAAAATTATGTTCAGATATGTTGAACACCAAGTTCCTTTTTAATTTTCATTTTTCCAAGTACAATATGAGACAGACCTACAATGTACAATGCAAAGGCGGAGCTGCTTTGTTTCAAGTGGGAAAACAGAACCAACCTGGATTACCTCTTGAGAATCCCTGCAGGAGTGACCCTAAAGAATCTTCTGCAAGTCACAAGGTTATAGCTAACAAAGTTTGAGAACTATTTATGCAGAGAAAGTTTTAGAACATGGGAATGGGAGGAGGGAGCTAAAGAGAGGATTGCTTGGCTCGGAGAGTCTTCATTTCCTTAATGGAATAATAATATGTGCCTTAGCCCCTTGGGGATAATGGGAATGAGCAAATTTATGATTATAAAATATCCTGCAGTTTGAGAGTATTTTGTTTTCAATGCCTTGTTGGCAAATATAGTACTTAAAGTTGAATCACTTGAGATATTTTATTTCTTTTCAAGATGTATGTGGGGAGAATGCGATAAAAGGAATATTAAAAATGTGCAAATGAGAAAAGAGAGAAATTTTAAACTAGGACTCTATTTGCTGATACACAAAACTGTTTCTGTTGCTTTTGAAGCCAGAAATTAAGCTTGAAAATCAGAACGTGACAGTGTTACCACAGGTGGGGTGCAGACAGAAAAATGGCAGGGGTTTGGATTTTGGATTGGGGTGAAAATTGAATGTATATGCAAATTAACTGAGTTATAAAAATACATTTATATCCAAAGCAAACATTTTGAAAGGATAAGGGGGAAGCTCATCAGACATATCCAACCACTGTAATTTAACGTTTTTAAAAGAAAATAAGGATTGATTTAGAACTTTTAAAATTGCTTTCGGTTATGACTACATTTACTTTCACATTACAATCCAAAATAATTCATTTTTAAATACATTGAAATTATATATTAGAGTTTTCCCATCTTCATTTTAAAAGATAAAAAAATTGCAAAATAAAACCATGCTATTGGAAAGTAAATACACATATATGCACACACACGCACAACGGGAGCAAGGTAACTAATGTAAGACAGTAATAAAGTGGGGTGGAAAAATAAGTGATAAGCATTAGGAAATAATGATTAAGCTTCAGTGATTATTAATGAACAATAGCAGAGGGAGCCAAATGAACTGCAAGTTTATCAAAAGACCTAAGGAACTGAGCAAGGCTTTATTGTCCTGAAGGGCATTCACTTCAGTCATTTCTATCTGTGGGGATTTTCAATTAACTTCCCGCAAGTTGAAGCTGATGTTCTTGCTAAAAAAAAGTGACATTTCTTGAGAAATACATTTTATGCCTTTTTGTTGGAGGCAATTGTTCTTAGATATTGCATTAGAAGGTACATATGTTGCCTGAATTAATATTCTTAATTCAAAGAAGCTTTAAAAATAAGCAAACATTTTACTTACACCTGAAAAATTTTAAAGACAGAGTGAGCTCTAAGTTTGGTTTGATACAAAGTTTACTAGAATTCTAAGTCCATTTCACTGCCCTTTTTCTGAAGTTTGGCTCGTATTACAGCAAGATGGCTACTGGCAGCAGTGGTGCCATCTATAGGTTTCCTCATGTGACTAAACAGGGAAGCAGAGAGTACTGTTATTCCAGGGACCTTGCAAAGTATTCCAGGGCATGGAGGAAATGCATGTGTTTTTGTTTTTTTCTTAGTGTGTTTTTCCAGATAATGTGAAGATGTACTGTCCTATGATTTATGGTACAAAAAAGAAAGCTCAGGCATTTAACCAGTGGGAACAAGTCTATTACTACTCACGAAAAGAAGAAACAAAAAAAAGTTCCTCCAACATGACAGAAGGGATTGGGATATGCATATTCAAGACTAAGAGGCCAACTTACCAAGAATTTCCAAAATTGTTCATTGTGATCCTGTTTTACTGATTCACATGAGAATATGCTATTATCAAAAGACCTTGGTCATGCATAGCATTAAAGTTTTGGATAAGAAAGGAAATACTATAAAACAGCAGGTTAAATTATATTTTATTTTCGATGATGTACTATTTGATACTTAAAAGAAGATACGCAGCATATATGTATGTTATCAGAAAAATCCAACAAACATTTACAGTGGGGCCCATCAGAAGGTGGAGGAGGGGAGGAGGGAGAGGATCAGGAAAAATAACTAATGTGTACCGGGCTTAATACCTGGGTGATGAAATAATCTGCACAACAAACCCCCATAACACAAGTGTATCTATGTAACAAACCCGCACTTGAACCCTTGAACTTAAAGTAAAAGTTACAAAACAAAGCAAAAACCCTAAGTTTGTTTACAGCGACCTGTAGTACCCCCCAAAGCCTCTGTGACCTCCCCATCTGCACTCTCATTCCCTCACTAAAACTTTGCCTTTATTCACACACATCAGACATAGCTCCATCGCATGGCACCTACCAGCTTTGAAAGGCAATTTTCCCAGGTAGTCTCAAGGCTTTCTCTCTTACCTCCTTCTAGACTTTACTTAACCGTTCCCAATTAAGCTTGCCCTGACCAACTTCTGTAACATGGAACCATGTCTATCCACCTAACTCTAGCACTTTCAATCTTTTTTTTTTTAAACTTGGCTCTGTCTTTCTTCCTTTTATTTCTATAGCACTATTTTCCTAAAATAAGATATAATTATCTTTTTATTATATATATTTTTGCTTGTCTGACACTGCCAACTAGAATGTATACTTCAAAAAAAGGCAGTAATCTTTGGATATTTTGTTCACTGATGACCACAAGGGCACAGAACACCACCTGACATTTTATAGAGATCAGTAAATGTTTGTTGAATAAATGAATGACGAAATTAAGTACCTACACAAATGCTAGATGACCATCCTATAGAGATAATATACAGCTCATTTTTGAGGGGAAGAGAATAGCTAAAATTCTCACAATCCTTTCATTTTTATAAGCCTATTGTTTCATGACTTTTGTTTCAAATAAACACCAGAATTGCACTTTGACCTGGTCCTCAGTTTTTTTTCTTTGATAAAAGAGTTTAAGCTTGAAAGTGATAAATTAATGAGAATAAGTGAATACCACATTCTATATTTTTAGAACGTTCAGTTGAAGGCAATCATGGAAAGGAAAGGCTGTCTCTAATAACTATTCTGTCAACTCTGAAAGACCTGTTTGGATCCAGGGAGCCGCAGGGACAGCCTGTCGCTCACACTGTCACGCCCAGAAGCTTTATAGGGTATGCCCACAGGGACCGATGAATGATCTCCTTTTCTGTGAATCAATAAAAGAATATTAATCAAGTTGCCTTAAAATTGGCCAGTCATGAGGGGTCACCGCCATAAAACCTGGGGTGATTTAATTGAATTGTGATATTTACTGAATTCTTTTAACATATTGAAACACATGGAGAATATTTACTAAATTGTAAAATAACAATCCCTTTTTTTTTATTCTGAAGACAACTGTGATTAAGAATTTTTTCATCATTTCATATTCTGAAAATAAATTTCTTCTTACTCTACCTTCTTTGGTAACGTTAACAAGAACCTATTTAGAGCACTAGGTAAGAACCAAGCATTGACAGATTTTTTTATTTTTATTTTTTGAGACAGGGTCTCACTCCGTCACCCAGGCTGGTGTGCAGTGGTGTGACGTCAACCTCCTGGACTTAGGCAATCCTCCTGCCTCAGCCCCCCAAGTAGCTGTGAATACAGGTGCACGCCACCATACCCAGCTAATTTTTCTTTTTTTTTTTTTTGTAGAGACAGCATTTCACTATGTTGCCCAGGCTGGTCTTAAACTCCTGAGCTCAAATGATCCACCTGCCTTGGCTCCCAAAGTGCTGCGATTACAGGCATGAGCCACCACACCTGGCTGGGAGAGATTTTAGTTAACCAGGAAGCAGAGGCTGGGATCTTCGGTCATTCAATGCAAGATCTGAACCCAGACCTCAAGCTGGGACAGAGCAGTGTTTATATTCATATCCTAAGTCACTGACTATTCCAGAGGCTTCAGTAGAAAGAGACTGAATTGTAACTGAAGAGACCAATTCATCAGAAGTTCTCTGTGTGCTGTGGAGAACACCAGTCCATATCCAATAAATAAGGGGAGTCTACCCGGCTAGTGTCCTTGAGGTGTGAATGGTACTGAAGAGGGCAGTGGTTAGACTTAGAGGGTGGAAATAGATCAAAGCTATCTGAGCATGGACTGGAGGTCTTTCGAATGCTCCTGTTGAGAGATTTGGATGACCCCACTGGAAAAAAGCTTTAGAATGAACTGCATCCTGAAACAGTAGAGTCTGGTTTGGTTGTAACAAACGCATGCACTAATATGTGAAGTTAGGAGAGATGCTAAAAAGGACTCTTAGGATTACTAAGTCCTGACTCTAGCCAGAGGCTTATGTTTGAGGCACACAACCATAGAAAAACATTGCCTTTCCTGACCTAAGCCCCCCTAGTAAGGATTCCAGTGCCATCTCTGAGTTATTTATTCCCTTCAATTGAAGATGAGTTTTGTCTCTTAAAATTATTTGGAAAGAGGTGTAAGAATCTCAGATTCATCATTGAGTTGAGAAAGGGTCAGATGCAATAACGAAAAAGGGCAGTGTGTAAACATAAAACTGGGTGCTTACTCTACTTCTAAATTAGCCTTTTAAAATTGCAGACAGTAAATTATCATAGTGGAATGGCTCTGAGGCTTCTCTGATTTCAATAATGTGCTTCCCTTCTGCTTGGATGTGCCTTCTTCAAAATGCCAGCCAGACCCAAGATTCTAGTTCTTAAAGATGTAAGGCACGGAAAGGTTGTTGAGACTGCACCCTGCCATGTGGCAGGCAGAATAGTGCCCCAATTCCAATAGCTTCAATTTGGTTTAGCTTCTAAGTCTCATGTTTCGACTTAATTTTGCTTGTAATTAAAATTAAACAAACAACAATGACCTTTGCCTCAGACACAGCCACCCTCTTTTTTAGCAGGTAAGGAAGTTGCTCATAAGTTCGAGGCAGGAGTAGCATACAGATAGGGTTGCTTCCACCATTTAGTTTTTCAGCATATAAAAAGACCTGGGCCGGGCGTGGTGGCTCACACCTTTAATCCCAGCACTTTGGGAGGCCGAGACGGGCGGATCACGAGGTCAGGATGTCCGGAGATCAAGACCATCCTGGCTAACACGGTGAAACCCGTCTCTACTAAAAATACAAAAATAATTAGCGGGGTGTAGTGGCGGGTGCCTGTAGTCCCAGCTACTCGGGAGGCTGAGGCAGGAGAATGGCGTGAACCCAGGAGGCACAGCTTGCAGTGAGCCGAGATCGAGCCACTGCACTCCAGCCTGGGCGACAGAGCAAGACTCCATCTCAAAAAAAGAAAAAAACAAAAAACCTGAAATGGCTCAGATGTGAAGAGAATTTAAGAACTATATGGGCCTTCCACTTGGTCAAACAATGTCGTAAGTACCAACGGAGGACAAGAATATCAGTAGCTTGAAGAAGGGGTGAAGCCAATAGCACTAGAAATTCCTTGAGGTACTGCAACTCTTATCAACCTGAAAAACTGATGCCCCACAGGAGCAAGTAGTCTTGGTTTGCAAAGGCTCTTCTGGATCAGGAATCAAAGAGATCAATACAAGCTTTAAGTCTAATAATTAAAAGAGTACAATGAGGTGATCTGTTATGAAAATAACAATCTTATTTTTATGTTACAAATGGGAGATGTCATTGCACCAAATGCTATGCTTTGACTGACTGGCACATCCATACCAATTATCCAGGCAATAGAGACATAGCACTGAAGTCTGCGAAAATACCACATCTTTTTTATTTGCTTGGTTCCTTACTGATGTTTTGTAGCTCTGTTACACCACAGTTTTATTTTCTTCTTGTTTTATGATTGCAATTTTGTGAGAGCAGTGGGTTTTAAAACAGTAGATATCCTTAAATTTGGATTCTTAAGATTTATTTAATTTTCCACTTCCTTCAACTGAGGACACAAATCCCCTTTGCTCAATGATGTCTTGACACAAAGATGTCTGAACCACACAGTGGTATCCTTTATTTTGCTTGTTTGATTGACAACTTCATTCTGTTTGTTGGTTTTGCTTTCCAACTTATCTGGTCCTTATCAAAAGGTGTCCATTGTTAACCAAAAATAAGATCACTGGATACAATTCTCAATGATAAAACCTCCAAAATGGGACTGTTAGATATTTAGCAGGCCTCCATTCCAAAGATGAAATAGTATTAGGCAAGCTAATTGAAAGGGAAATCACCAAGAAGGAATTATATAACCTCATCAAAATTTATCCTAGAATCTTGTTCTTCAGAGGCCTCATTGTCTAATTCAGGAGTTCCCAACCCCTAGGCCACAGACCAGTGCTGGTCCGTCGTGGCATGTTAAGAACTGGGCCGCACAGCAGGAGGTGAGTGGTGGGCAAGCAAGCGAAGCTTCATCTGTATTTACAGCCACTCCCCACTGCTTGCATTACCACCTGAGCTCCACCTCCTGACAGATCAGCAGCAGCATTAGATTCTCACGGGAGTGCAAACCCTACTATGAATTGCACATGAAAGGGATCTAGGTTGCACACTCCTTATGAGTATCCAATGCCTGATGATCTGTCACTGTCTCCCATCACCCCCAGATGGGACCATCTAGTTGCAGGAAAACAAGCTCAGGGCTCCCACTGATTCTACATTATGGCGAGTTGTAAAACTGTTTTATTATAATTACAATGTAATTATAATAGAAATAAAGTGCACAACAAATGTAATGTATTCGAATCATCCCCAAACCTCCCCAACACCTGGTCTGTGGTTAAACTGTCTTCCATGAAACTGGTCCCTGGTGCCAAAATGACTAGGAGCCTCTGGTCTTATTTCCATGATGCTAATAGACATCCTTAGGTCAAACAGACTTCCAAAGGATCTAGAAAGCTAAACTGGTCTCCATTTTCAATTTGCCCATCTTAGCCATTGCTACTGGGCAGTGTATATATGTGTAATTGCAGATCAAAGAGCTCCTGATATTCCTAAGGGTGACTTTGTCTTTGATATGTGTCCTCTCTCAAGAAAATATTAGTTTTGAAGCCTGATATGGGTTTCCTTTTTAGATTTTTTATTATTTTTTAAATTTGTGTGGGTACTGAGTAGATACATATGTATAAATATATAATAAATAAATAATATTTTATATATTTTATTAATTATTAATAATTGTTATTAATATTTTATATATTATAAATATATAAATAAATGTAAATATATTTATTTATGGGGTAAATGAGATTTTTGATACAGACATGCAATGTGAAATAAGCACATCATGGAGAATGGGCTATCCATCCTCTCAAGCACTTATCCTTCGAGTTACAAACAATCCAATCACATTCTTTATTTTAAAATATACAATTATTATTGACTTTGAGCCATAGATGAGGGTGAAATGGCTTTAACTTTGTGGATTAGGTGAGCAAAGAGACAAAGAATCAAATGATTGCTAAAGATTCCATTCCCCTTTTTAAACTCCTTTCTACTTATTTTCTCCGTCTTTCTTGTACATGCAAGCTCATCCTTTATGCTATTTCTGTCTTAAGTAGGAAAACCTTTGGCCTCTTCTACCTTGTAAAAGAAAATATTACCCCTCATGCTGTGACTCTCTAGAGTTACTATTCATTTTATTTGACACCCCAATTTCTCAAACATGTGTTTGCCCTAATTGCCTTCATTTCCATGTGTCAGAATCCTGGTTCCATAGCAAGGTTTCCGCTCCCCTTATTTTACCAAAATGATATTAACAAGGTTGACTGTGGCATACAAACTATCAAATATACTGTCATTTTTTTCAGGGCTTTTTGATCGTTTAGTATTTGTATGTAACTTCTTGGAACTATTTTATTCAGTTCCAACAATGCACCGTTTTATGTCTTTGGAACCTGGCCATTTCGGTTTTATTTTTTTCCCCTCCTTCCAAATTCTAAGGTTTAGCTTGACATAATGTTTTCTTCACTAAAACTAAATGTATCATGGAATTATCCATCATCTCAATGTCCTTAATTCTTTATTGAAATTATTCCTAAATATGATTTTTTCATACAGTGGGAATGAGGACTTCCTTGATTTCATTTTCCTTAATCCATTATTTCACATTGAATTAATCATCAAGTTCTGATGATTTTTTCTATATACTGTTTCGCATAGCTTTTCTTTATTTTTCACTATTAGCGTTTGTTCCATAGTTTGTTTTATTATATCATAGAGCAATAAAACTTCTAACTTTCATGTTCCACATATGCTGACGTTTTGATCATGTTAGAATCATTACCGATTTCTGCAGTTACTAAAATTCCTTCTCATCTAGTCAGATTTCCTTATAATGCAAGGTAAACTGTTTGCTATTCAATAAATAATTATTGAGTGTATATTAAATGTCCTACCTGGGCATAATGGTAACCTATGTATAATAATTACAACCCTAACTTTGGATATAGAAACTAAGACATAATCCCTCAGCATGTAAATACAGATGTCTAGTGAGTCATTATGGCACTTATTATTGGTGCTATTACAACAATTATCTTTTGATGGTTTCACATTGGGTACGATCCAACATCTTATGGGAACAATTTTAAAAGGTAGTTTCCAGGAATAGCATGAGGAAGAAGCCATGGACTTATGAAGCTCTCTGGTTAGACAAGCTTTACCCAGTCATCATCTCCTAGGTAATTTTCCTTTTGTAAATAATCTTAGTTTCAAGTAGAAAGAAATGTGTTTTTTCTGTCTTGCCATAGACAACAATTGCCTCCGTCTTTCCAAAATAGATATCCATTTCCTCTGCAATGTTTTATATTAACTATCTGAAATTGAACAAAAGTTATATGTTTAATGTTCTTGTATAAAACAGCGAAAGAGAAATGAGTTTCTTTTTTAATGTATTATTTAATATGAGTAAATCTTGATTTATGGGGATTGTTAGAGAAAAAATGCACATTATAGCTCAAACTAGCCTTAGTAGACTCTCTAAATCATTAATTCTTATGCAAAATTTATTTCAGCTGTGCATAATTACTAGTCTTAAATTTAAAAATAATATACCAGAAATTTGTTTTCACCCATAGAAAAAGGAAAGCATACTAGCAAAAAATGCTCTTTTAATGTAGAATTCATAAAAATTGGCGAGTGTATAGTGGATTTCCTAAATACCAATCAAACTTATCAGTAAGTATTTAAGAAGTATAATGAAGTCTGGATTTTGTATTATTTTGAAAAGAGTTGGTTGACAATAACAATTAATGTGTATTGTTATGCCAGGCAATGCTTTAAGATGAGGTCAGCAAACTGTTTTTCTGTAAAAGGCCAGCCAATAAATATTTCAGGTTTTGTGAGTTACCCAGTCGATTGCAACTACTCAAATATAGTTGCCTTTTTAATAGCAAAGCAGCCATATTTATTATGTAAGCAAATGGATATGGTTGTGTTCCAATAAAACTTTATTTATAAAAATAGGTGGTGAACAGGATTTGGCCTATGGACCATATCTGCTGAGCCCTCATCAAAGTACTTTATTTCTAGAATTTTGTTTAATGTAATTGCCTTAACACCTGCCTATGGTAGAAACTATTCACTTATTCTTAAATTAATTTTATGATTAATAAACAGTAGAATTTTAATGTTTAAGAAACACAGAATGATATAAATTAAGTGATATTCAACTATGCAGGTGTTATTTATTATGCTAATTTTACATATAAAGAAACTGAGGCTCAGAAGCAGATAATTTGCCCAAATTGCATGGCTGATAAGGGGCAGAGAGCCCCTTATCAGGATTCACATTCTGACTTTTAGTAGAAGGAACAACAGACAACACAATATTAGATAAAGAGTTGGGTGTTCAGGACTGTAAGTCAACACAGAAACAGAATGAGAAATGAGGTAGAACTTACAAGAAATTCACAGGATCAGGAAACTTGGTAAGATGGTACATATCTAACGGAACAAAAACAGAGCTGGAGATTCCCAGAGCCAACTTATAATATCGTAATAATTTTTATTTAGGTTCATTTAGATAAACCAGAACAGTCAGAGAATTATTTCCCAAAGTATCCTCTTTCTTATTTTTAGTGCATAACTGAATGCTTTGCAGAGGAAACAAGGAAATATTTACTTGTTCCCCCAACCCCAGCTACTGCAATTGGGTCATATTAGTAATCAGGTTCACTGAAAGTGTCTCCATAAATAGAATAAAATGGAAAGTTGAGGGGTTATCTGCTCTAGAACCCTGAGCAAGTCTTTTAATCCATTTGTGACCTCAGAAATAAAACATAGGGGTTTGAGATAAATCATCCTGGAGATGGCTTAAAATGTTTCTGACTATAAATTTTTAAGGCAGTAAACTCAGATCCACCTCACATTTAAAACTGTGTTGGAATATTTCAGATAAAAGATTTTTTTTAAATGTCATCATTTAATACTTCATACTATTTCACTATTAAGCCTTAAGAAACAACATAAAGATAATATAATATGTTCAGCCACTTTTTTCTCCGAATAATGCTAACCCCCTCTTACATTCCCCACCTCATTCTGAGACTCTAATTACAGGTTATTTAACACATTATAAGTATGTTCTATAAGTCTCTTACGTGCTTTTCTATCTTTTTCTTTTTCTCTGTGCTTCAGTTTGTATATTTTACATTGATCCAGTTCAGAACTCTTGTCATCTGTGTCTAATCCCTTGTTAACCTATCAGTTGAGTTCTTAAGTTCATAGGTCACATTTTTGTTTCTAGACTGTTGTTCTAAATCTATTTATAGATTCTAATTTTCCACTGAAATTCCTCATTTTTCAGTCAATATTTTTTCCTTTTCTTCTTTTTCTGTTGTATATATTAACCTTAAGTATCTTAAGTTCTTATCTGCTAACCTGAAAATCAGAATCTGCTTGTATTTTTGTGTTTCTTTGTGATATTGGCATATGCTCTTATTGCACAAGTAGAATAATTATTAATTGCATACTATTTATTTACTACAAAAAATACAGGCATTAGATGATGTAACTTTCACCAGAAGAGGGTTGGAAATTGATCACCTTAATCCAACTGGGGCCTGAGCATGGGTAAGGTTGGTTGCACTCCTTAGGACTCAGTCTCCTTGTGGCTTACCCTTCATCCTTAACACCTGGCCTTTTGAGGATTTTGGTTGAGAGTTTGGGGAATGTGTCTGTGTCTCCAACACTCCAAGACTGTTGGAGTTTTGCTGTGTTTTCCAAAATCTTTTGCTTTATTTTTTTTTAGTCTCTTGCTATAGGAAGCTTCAGAACGTGAGGCATGTCTTTGGGAGAAAACCAACTCTGTGTTTTAGACCCCATTAAGTCTCTGATTTTGTCACTGTATCTTTGTGCAACTACTAAAACCTCTACTGACTTTTTTTTTTTGTGTGTGAGACAGAGAGTTTCACTCGAGTTTTTTTTTTTTTTCTTTGAGACAGAGTTTCACTCTGTCACCTAGACTAGAGTGCAGTGGCGCGATCTCGGCTCACTGCAACCTCTGACTCCTAGGTTCAAGGGATTCTCTTGCCTCAGCCTCCCGAGTAGCTGGGATTACAGGCGCATGCCACCATGCCTGGATAATTTTTATATTTTTAGTAGAGAGGGGGTTTCACCATGTTGGTCAGGCTGGTCTCAAACTCCTGACCTCATGATCTGCCCACCTCAGCCTCCCGAAGTGCTGGGATTACAGGTCTGAGCCACTGCAGCTGGCCTCTACTGACTTCTTATTCCCCAGGAAATGTCTAATGCCTGGGCAAAGCCAGTATTCTCCACTTCTGCCAATTCTGAATAGGCAAATACAACCTGGAAAAGGCCAGTGCACATCCTCATTCACCTTCGAACAGCTCTACTCTCTCTGGAGTTTCAGTCACTTTAATCCTCATTATTTCTTCTGTCCTCTAATTCCTTTAGAAATACAACTTTTGTAATTTATTCAGCTATTCTTATTGTTTCAGTAGAAGCCCTGGCCTACTTAGAAGCAGAAGTGAAGTTTTTTAATCTGATAAAGGTTATTTTCAAAATTCTACAAGTATACATCATGCTAATGCTACAGTTTCAAAAACTTACATCCTGAGATCAAAAACTAGAGTAGGATGTCATTTATCACCACATCTCTTCAGTATTATATTGAAGGACTCTGAAAGTGGGTAGAGAATACTGAGGAAGAAGAGAGTTGGAAGATTCATCCTTCAGGATAGCAAGACATATTAAGACTTAATACATTGTTGTATTACCAAAAGGAAAGAAAAAATAAACCAATGGAATAGATCAGAAAATCCAGAAACAGATGCATATGTATAGAATTAACTTGTTTACAGCAAGATATCATACTAGGGAAGGAGCAGTAAGGGAAATGTGGTCTTTTCAATATATTGCACCAGATCACTTATATATTTATGTTCTATATTTATGTAGATTAATGAACATGAAAATGTTTCCACCTTACAGTTTAGAAATGTTAAAAAAATTCTATAATATAAATAAATTATGATTCTGGAGTTGTACCAGTGTTTCCTAAATAGAAGAGGGAAAGCACTAACCACAAAAGAGAGAATTGTGAGATTAGACTTTTAAAATTAAGTTCTTCTCTTAACTAAAACTCAATATTAAAAGTAAACATGGAAGCCACAGGTTGAGAGAATATATATCTCATATACATATTCATATGCATATGAGATACATATACATATGAATATATACATATACATATGTATCTCATATACATATATGAATAATATAAAATATATGATATATAGGTAATAGAGACATACTTCTTATACATTATTTCATTTAAGAATATAAAAAACTCAATTTTTTAGAAAAAGGGAGAATATTGAGTGAGCACTTTACTAAATATGAACAGAAACTACATAAAAAGATGCCAATATGCTTATAAAAGATGTACATTGTTAGTTGTTAGGAAAATAAAAATCCAATTTTAATTAAGCCATAATAGCAAAAATTAAAAACAAGTGACAAGATATAATATTGTCAAGACAGTGTAGCAACTACAATTTTCATATACTGCTGGTGGAATTTAAAAACTAGTACAGCCAATTTGGGAAAATTGATAGTCTAATGAATTTGAACATGTTTATACTCTAAGATCCAGAGGTTCTATTTACATATATAACACACGTGTGCTTCAAGTGATGTCTAAAAATATTTATAGCAAATTATTCATAATATCACGAAACTGAAAACAATGCAAGTGTTCATCTATAGTAAAATGAATAAATTGTGATGTATTCATACAATAGAATATCATACAGGGATGAGAATTCTATAGTAATGTTACATGTAACATGGATGAATCTTGCAGACGTGATTTTGGGAAAAAGAAGCCAGATAGGCCGGGCGCGGTGGCTCACGCTTGTAATCCCAGCACTTTGGGAGGCCGAGGCGGGCGGATCACGAGGTCAGGAGATCGAGACCACAGTGAAACCCCGTCTCTACTAAAAATACAAAAAATTAGCCAGGCGTGGTGGCGGGCGCCTGTAGTCCCAGCTACTCTGAGAGGCTGAGGCAGGAGAATGGCGTGAACCCGGGAGGCGGAGCTTGCAGTGAGCCGAGATCGCGCCACTGCACTGCAGCCTGGGCGACAGAGCGAGATTCCGTCTCAAAAAAAAAAAAAAAGAAAAAAAAAGAAAAAAGAAAAAGAAAAAGAAAAGAAGCCAGATACAAAAATGTGTGTACTATAAGATTTTATTGATATAAATTTCAAATAAAAGAACAAACTAATCTCTGATGACAGAAGTCAAAATAATAGTCACTTTAGTGAGGGACAGGGCAAGAAGGAAGGACTCTGGAGTACTGACAATATTCTCTACTTTGATTTTAGTGGTTAAAGAATTTGTTCATTTTACAAAACGTATCAAGGTGTAATTTAAGATCTGCTCATTTTATTTATGTGTCATAACTGAATAACAAAAGTTTACTAAAAGATGAGCTAGAAAGAGGAGTGGTATCCCCATCACAGACTCAGTGTGTAGTGAAGTAGAATTAATGGACTCAGCCCTCATTGTGACATTAACAGAAGTGACTCAGATTCGCCTGATTACAATCAACTCAAGAACAGATATGTACAAAAGCAATCACAGGAATTATTATAAAAATGTTACCTGACAGCATGCAACTACGTGATACCTTTCCTTCTTTGTTCCTTTTTCAATAAATGCAGGCTGAATATGTAAAATGAAAGTCTGTTTACTTTTAAATACATGAAATTTATAGCCATTTATTAAACAAAGGATTAAATAGATAAGGGAAAATATTAGAAAAGACTGATTCATTTTTTTAAACATGTGATTGAGTGTTCTGTGTTTGTGTGTGAGAAAGAGAAAACAAAAAGAAAAGGGAAAGAAACAGATCACTCAACAATTTTTTTCAGTGATAATATTCATCAAAGACAAGTACAACTATACAAATATATGAATATAAATTATTAAATTTTGCAATACAGATGTTTTTATTGGGCACAGGCAGACTGTATATTTAAATTAATGCAGATAAAATAAGCGATGGCACATGAAATTAGCAGAACTCTTTATATTCTTTTTTTCTATAAAATCAAGTGATTGTGCAAGTTTGCCATTATATTCACTGGGTGTTGAAATAATGAAAGTTCACTCATTCTAAAATGCTAGTTAGTGTATTTAGCTTGCTTTTAATATTATATTATTATATTCATAATATTTTCTTTAGTCAAAACAAACATTGAATTTTTTTTAGTGCACTTCTCATCACTTTGACTTAAAAATAATTAATTTTAAAGTGATGACTATAACACTCTAGGGGATAAGCTTTTCTGGAACTGCACATTCCAAAATTCCTATTAATTAGATAAAAATAAAGTCATACTCTTTCTTCTCTTTTTGTCTAATTAATGGTTAAGTAATGGATTTTTAAATGGGCATAATTAGATGCAAACTTCTTACTGTTCTTATAAAGTCTTTATCCCAATTTAGCTATCAAATACCTGTTTAATAATTTTTCATTTTGTCTTTGGGTAGAGTATATTGCTCAAATTTTGGAAGAGCCTTCTAGCTTTTCAAATAACATTTATGCACTCCATGGAGATCTGGTAAGACCCAATAGGTAAACATCTTTTAAAATGGATTATTTAGTGTTCTTTTGTAAAATATCCAACAGCCTTTGTTCTCGACCTACTGTGTGAACTCTGTATCAGAAACTTACAGAGATTCAAGTGAGGACATGAAAAAGTGGACTTTATGGCTGGGTGAGGTGGCTCAGGCCTGTAATCCCAGCACTTTGGGAGGCCAAGGTGGGCGGATCACTGGAGGTCAGGAGTTCAAAACTAGCCTGACCGACATCGTGAAACCCTGTCTCTACTAAAAAACAAAAATTAGCCAGGTGTAATTGCAGGCACCTGTAGTCCCAGCTACTTGGGAGGCTGAGACAGTAGAATTGCTTGAATCCTGGAGGTGGAGACTGCAGTGAGCCAAGATCGTGCCAATGTACTTGCCTGGGCGACAAGAGCGAGACTCCTTCTCAAAAAAAAAAAAATGTGGACTTTACAATTTGCTTGCTATAATAATACTAGTTAACATTTATACGTTTCTTATTTTTGTGCCTGGCACTGTTCTAAACATTCTACATATATTCATTTATTTATTTCTTGCAATAACACATAAGAAACCTACATTTTATAGATGAAAAAATGGAGGCATAATTATATAAATTGACCAAGGTGACAGAACTAATAAATGGCAACGTTTGAAATTTGAAACTATGACAGGCTCTAGATATTATGTGCTGTATAATGTGATTATACAACTATGATATGCCAAGAGAAAATTAGAAAGTGGGCCGGGTGCAGTGGCTCACGCCTATAATCCCAGCACTTTGGGAGGCTGAGGCAGGCGGATCATGAGATGAAGAAATTGAGAACATCCTGGCCAACATGGTGAAACCCCAACTCTACTAAAAATACAAAAATTAGCTGGGCGTGGTGGCGCATGCCTGTAATCCCAGCTACTTGGGAGGCTGAGGCAGGAGAATTTCGTGGACCCAGGAGTTGGAGGTTGCAGTAAGCTGAGAGATCATGCCACTGCCCTCCACTCTGGGTGACATGAGGGAAAGAAACTCCATCTCAAAAGAAAAAAAAAGAAAAGAAAATTAGAAAGTAATATAAGGATACACACAAAAAAATTTCTAACCTCTTTTTATAAGTTCTAGCAATATGGAAAAAGTAATATCAAATACTTTGTTTCATTTAACAATTTATACTTTTAGAGTATATTTGATAATAGCAGAGGATAATTTTTATTAAAAATAAAGGATGGCCACGGTGGCTCACGCCTGTAATCCAGCACTTTGGGAGGCCGAGGCAGGCGGATCACAAGGTGAGGAGATCGAGACTGTCATAGCTAACACGGTGAAACCCCATCTATACTAAAAATACAAAAGATTAGCTGGGCGTGGTGGCAGGCGCCTGTAGTCCCAGCTACTCGGGAGGCTGAGGCAGGAGAATGGCGTGAACCCAGGAGATGGAGCTTGCAGTGAGCTGAGATCACGCCACTGCACTCCAGCCTGGGCAACAGAGCGAGACTCTGTCTCAAAAATAAATAAATAAATAAATAAATAAATAAATAAATAACCTGTACAGATTACTACAATAAATGAGACTTCTTCCAAAAAACCGATTATGAAAAACAACTTCCTTTTATTGGAAAACAAGTATTTTGAACAGATTATATAACCTGAAAATGATTCTATCAGGACATGAGCAGTCTCCTGCATTATATTTCTGCTTTAGAATTTTATATTAAAATCCTTCTAAAAATTTAGCTATATTTCAAACTGCAGTACAATCCACCTTCCATATCCAAAGCTTCCACATTCATGGATTCAACCAACCATGGATCAAAATTAGCAAAAAAATAAAAATAAACAACAGCCGGGTGTGGTGGCTCACGCCTGTAATCCCAGCACTTTGGGAGGCTAAGGTGGGTGGACAGGAGGTCAAGAAATGGAGACCATCCTGGCTAACATGGTGAAACCCCATCTCTACTAAAAACACAAAAAATTAGCTGGGCGTGGTGGCAGACGCCTGTAATCCCAGCTACTCGGGAGGCTGAGGCATGAGAATCGCTTGAACCCGGGAGGCAGAGGTTGCAGTGAGCTGAATCGCATCACCGCACTCGAGCCTGGGCGACAGAGCAAGACTACATCTCAAAAAAATAAAAATAACAAAATAAAATAGAAAAATAAAAATAAAATTAAAAAACAACAATAATTAAAAATAAAAATAAAAAAATCAATACAGCATAACAACTATTTACAGATTAGGCACTATAGGTAATCTAGACATAATTTAATTTCAAGTATACAGGAGAATGTGCATAGGTTATATGCAAATATTATGTCACTTTATATGAGACTTAAGCAATCTTTAATTTTGGCATCCACAGGGGGTCCTGGAACCAGTCCCCTGGGGATGCCGAGGAAAAACCATACTTTATGCCTGGGCTACCAAATAAATGCTTACACACACATACACACACACACACATTGTAATGTGGAGATGTGTGTGTGTGTATTTTTCTCACAAAAAGAGCTATGAAAAACCAGATTCTTAAACTGAAGTCTATAATCTTGAAACACAAAAAATATAATTTAGGAAATTATGTTAATTATTGGATTAGATGCATTACATAGGAAGTAGAAAATGACATTTTTCAACAGAAGCATTTTCTCTTCTTCTTCAGTGAGGGGAGTTAACACAGTGTTGGGAGACACGCCATCAATATCTCCTGCTTCTTTGTGTTTTTGGGCCATGGGCATTCTCAGGATTGTACTTGCAGTGAACAACCTTGAGAGATGAGGCACTATCTCGCCACACCTCACATCTCCAAAGTGCAGCCTTGCTTACTGCTTGCTTTAACAGTACAGCAGTGTTTTGTAGTTTTCCCTGTAATGACCTTTCACCTCCTTGGATAGCTGTATTCCTAGGTATTTTGTTATTTTTGTGACTAATGTAAATGGGATTGTGTTATTGACTCTCAGCTTAAACATTATTGATGTATAGAAATGCTACTGATTTTTTTAGCACTGATTTTGTATCCTGAAACTTTAGAAGGCATTTATCAGTTCTAAGAGCCTTTTGGCAGAGTCTTTCAGGTTTTCTGTTCCCAGCAGAGAGATAGTTCAACTTCTCTTTCTGCTTGGATGACTTTTATTTCTTTCTCTTGCCTGATTGCTCTGGCTAGGACCTCCAGTACCATATGCTCATGTAACGAATGTGCACCAGTATCCACCGAATCTAAAATACAAGTTGAAATTATTTTTTTAAAATATAGGTTTTCAAGATCCCTATATTATTGTAGCTTACATTCCAGCAAGAGAGGCACAAGATAAACATGAAAAATAACTACACAAACCTAAGCAAACATTAATTTCCAAATAGTGATATGTTCTATAAAAATAACAGAGTGTAATTCAATACAAACAAAGCAAAACCATATTGAAGCAGTGGATTATTTGTTTACTTTCCATTTGGGCATGGAAGGGAAAAGTAAGAAGGTCAAGAAAACATGGCTTGGTCCCGGCATGGTGGCTTACACCTATAATACCAGCACTTTGGGAGGCCAAGGCAGGTAGATCACATGAGGCCAGGAGTTCAAGACCAACCTGGTCTATATGGTGAAACCCTGTCTCTACTAAAAATACAAAAATTAGCCAGGTGTGGTGGTGCACATCTGTAATCCCAGCTACCGTGGTTAGTGGAGATTAAGACCATAGATTAGGTCACAGTGGAAAGCTGTTCTAATTCGAGACTGAATGAGGAGAAAGAATGAGTCATAGTTTTCTAGACAGGGGTGCAGTGAGCATAAAAGTCCTAAGTGGTAGAATGAGATTCATGGGTTGGAAGAAAAAAAAACACAGACCTGAGTGGCTTGAGCCATAATAGCAAAGCATAATGTTAGAACAGAAGACAGAGATTAGGACACATAGAACCGGATGGATGATGAAGGCACTGAATTTAATTCTAAATGTAAAGGAAAGCCATTGGAAGACCAAGCAAGGTGTTTAACAAGATTTGATTTTACGTTTCACAGAAGATAACTAGTCAGTCTCTGAATGTACTTTTTTTTTGTCTTCTCTTCTACCTTTCATCCACATAGGGAAGGTTTGACAAGGTAAAAATGAATGAATACATCTTTTTAAATTCAGTTAATTCAGAATCACTCCATTTCAAGATGTCAACAAAATAAAATAATTCAAGAAATAAGTCAACAGAAAGGCCAAGAGAAACTGTTGTAAGTTAGTAAAACTTTGTTTTCTATTCCACTTCCTGCCAAAAAAGCAGGAGTTCTGAGCATGATCATGTTATGTCTTAGCTAAATGGAACATGAACAACTGAAAAATAATTAAGTCACAAAAGCATCCACCATTTCTTTTTTAAAAAAAAAAAAACAAAACAATGAAAACTGTTCATCAAATATAACCTTATTGCTCTGAAAAACAAATCAGAGTATTACAATATAATCAATGTAAAATGACTACCCCTATTTTTTCCTTTTCAAAAAGGAAAGACATGTCTATAGGATTTTCAGTTATTTGAAAAAAATGATAAATTATCTAATTGTCACTCTTATTGAGGCAGAAATAATTTGGGCTTAATATTACAACTAGAATTCCTTACCATACTTACCCTGATGTGATTCACATGCATTGTGTATCTGTATCAAAATATGGCATGCACTCCATAAAAATTTAAAAGAAAACTACAAATCTTGGCTTTGATTTAATAAAATGCTTCTTGACATTAGTGCAAAACAAAATAGAATAACATCATAATAAAGTTGGAAGGACAAAATAACTGGGTTATAGACTCATTATGGGATACGTCCATGAATGAAATTAATACCCATTTTTTTCCTAGGAGGTTTAGATTTACAATTTGAAAGAAACAGGTTGTGCTTTGTGGCCTCTGGCATTCCATAATTCAAAGTTTGAAAAGAAGCATGACTTTAAGGCAGGTAAGAAAGTAACAGGCCATTTTGGTAGGGAAGTGATGGCAAATTTACCTTTCCCTTGGGGAGCGCTATTATGCTTATAAACACCTACACACTAACACACAAGATCCAGTTAAACTTGTTAAGATCCAGTTAAACCAGTGTGGGAGCATAATTGTTTAAGGGTCCTATTTTATCTGAAAACTTATACTCTTACTCTTCAGTTCCCATCCTAAAGTAAGCCCAGCCATAGTTCTTGGCCCACAGAGTTACTGTGGGGGTGCGAACAATTTAACTCAATAATGCTCAATAACGTCCGTCCTTTTGTTGTTTTCTTTTTTTAACCTGGACTTTAATGTCTAAATAACATAAAGATTCTCAGTTTAGAATAATTATGATTAGTCATTTAATGCTTTAAAAGTGTTGCTTGATTGAATCACCATTATCAAAATTTAGTGTTCCAAGACTAGTATAGTAATTTCACACAGTGCATCATTTTGTGTTAATCTTTTTCTGGCAGGCAGCCTGTAAGATGATCCCCAGTGATCTCTGCCTTCTGGTATCTGTGCCTTGTTTAATCACTTCACCTCGCTGTACCTGGTAACTCATTTCTAATGAATAGAATACTACAAAAGTGATGGGATGTCATGTCCAAGTGTAGGTTATAAAATGACTGTGGCTTCTGTCTTGTCACTTCCTCTCATTTGCTGCCTGTTAAGACCCTCTAGCTGAGGAAGCCATCTGTCATGTTCTGTGCTCTGTGTGGTGGCCCATGGGAGTGAGCTTGCAAGTTGATCCTTCTCTGGTCAAGCATTGAGATGACTGCAGCCTTGGCTGGCAATCTCATTGCAACTTTATGAGAGACTCGGAGCTAGAGATACCCAACAAAGTCATATCTACAGAAGCTGTGAAATAATAAATAACTGTTATTTCAGGCCACTGAAACTGGAAGTAATTTGGTACACAGTAAAACAAATGCAGTCTTTTAAAATATTGTTGTTAAAGCACTTTCATTAAGAATTTGTTATATAAATAACAATTAATAAGTGCCCATGTATTCATGGATTCCTAAAATTCCATGAAATTTACCCATTCATTCTTACCCCTTTTGCTATATTTACTTTCATTATCCATGGGTTTATTTTGTACTGTAATATTTATTTGGGAGTACAATTTGATGGTACAATTAAATCCCCTAATTTTTGACAACATTCTGCTTTTAATAAATGTTCAATACAAGGTACTCCTCACATGCTTTCTGAATCTGAATATGGTTACTTAAAATAAATAACAACATACCAACAAATTATGTTATCTACTACTAGCATAAATGTAAATTAAAAAAAGAAAAGCAACTCTATTTCCTAATGCCTCTTGTTTATCCAGTCACTGCTCAAAAATTCAGAAATAATAATAATTTTGTTCTTGCTTAATAACCTGGAGAAACACTAATGCCCACTCAATTGCAATCAAGTAATAGAAACTTGAACTTGGGAATGGCCATCAAGCCTTCTTGTTTATTATTGTCTCTACTTTCCATTTTTGGATGATTGATTGGTTCAAGAAATGCATATTTTGTGATAAGAGCCAGACTTCTCCCTGGGTTGTGTTCCTTTCTGACTACTGCTTTCAAATACAGTTCTGTGCTATATTAAACCCAATGAACAAACTTATTTTTGTAAAGCTTGTAAGGCTAAACTTGCTCTTAACGTGTTGCTAACACAACAGGTTCAAGCACACTATTTTACATACATTTTATCTAATAATTACATGTGAAAATAATATTTAGTATCAATAAGATATTGACAGTGACAGGAAGCAGCCAAATGCCTAGGTAGATAGGGGTGGGTACCCAGTGAAACCCCACCTCCAAGCTGAAGACAGTTTAAAGCCTGAAAGCCAAAATACAAGTTAAATCTTCAGACTGGATTGAGAACTTGTCTTCCTGCTTGGCATGCTTTCCCCTGATTGATGCCCACCCTTCACCTATTTTACATATACCTTCCCTTTCCTAACTGGTTTTCTACATTGTTGTGCCCACCTTTGAGTGATGCTTTTTACTTTAACCTTTTTTGCATACTCACAAACCAATCAGCACGCACTCCCCATCCTGTGCCTATAGAGACCCTGGACTCAGTCAGTAGGGGAGAAGACGACCTGAGTTCAGGGAAGAGACAACCTGACTTCAGGGAAGATGACCTGCCCTTCCCATCCCCTCTCCAGCTCCCCTCTCCACTGAGGGCCGCTTTCATTGCTCAATAAAATTCTCCACCTTCACCATCCTTCAACCGTCTGTGTGACCTCATTTTTCTTGGACATCGGACAAGAGCTTGGGACCCACCGCGTGCAGGTACCCAGAAAGGCTGTCACACCGGCCTTTTGCCCTTGCCAACAGAGGGGAGCTGCCCCACACAGTGAAGCAAGGGGCCAATTAAGCTGCTAACACACTGCCATCTGCAAACAGTGGAAATAAAGGAACACTGTAACACCCCTTCTGGGGCTTCAGGGTTGCAGGCACCCTCAGCTGGGTGCCACCACATTCCCCTTGAGGTGACACACCTGGGCTGGCCACAGGCTCTGCATGGAGCTCGTTTCTGTGTAGGTGCTGGAGTGGCCTGCTGAATTCCACACCAGCTCACTCACGTGCTCTGTCCTGCAAGGGGTTGAGTGCCGGGGGCTGAGTAGAAAGGGCACCATTGCAGTGAGTCTGGCAAAGGGCCCAAGAAAAATCCTGCATCGATGTTACTATATATTTTTCTAAAAGTCAAAGGCTATAGGAAAGCCAAGTAAGCCTTCTAGGATTAATGATCAGGAAAATCAAGTCACCTAAACTTTTATATTTAAATTATCTCCACCACACTCCCCTCTACCTGATGGCCAATGATGAACTGTGAATTGTTTTTTTTGTTGTTGTTGTTGTATTTTTTTTTTTTTTTTGAGACAGAGTCTCACTCTGTCACCCAAGCTGGAGTGCAGTGCTGCAATCTCAGCTCACTGCAAGCTCCGCCTCCCGGGTTCACGCCATTCTCCTGCCTCAGCCTCACAAGTAGCTGGGAGTGAATTTTTAAGATTATATAAATCAGTGTTTCTTCTAGAAAAAAGTTTCAAGTTTCAAGGCTTCCAACTGCTCTTCCCTCCAAAACTCTAACTAAATAGATCACAAATAGACAAAAAAGAAAAGTTTATGAAGGTGAAAATGGTAGGGCTGGCTTACAAGTTTATATTTTAAATTCTTGATATGGGAATATATATTTATAGCCAAATTTTTCTCCAACTGTCTTTGATTTCCATTTGCAAGTCACAGTAAAAGTAATATCAAAATAATTTCCAAAATATTTTATTTGCTTTTGGCATGAGATTAAAACACAGAATCAAACTTTCCCAAAACAAAATTTGATCCTGATAATAAATACCTAAAATATAATTTATATGTAAAACAAAATTTATTCAATAACCTTGCGGTAAAATACAAGAACGTACTTTAATCACTTTTAGCTGAATACACAGGTTCATCTCTAAGAGTGCAGGGTGAAGAGGAGATGAGGATATAAGTGTCAAATCAGAAGTTTTGAGATCTAAAAGTAGATAGTTAAAGAAGGTTACATGATCCCTTGTGCAGATTTCAATCTGCATTAAATATGTTAAATGTAAAAAAAAGGCAGTTGTTTTGGTTTCAAGTGGCAGACAGGATATATGCTACACATTTCAAAATAAGAAAGGAGATATTTGTGATAACTGTCTGTATCACTAAGATCCACTAAAGAAGTTTGAAGAAAGAAACCACAGCACAAGATGAACTTAGGAAGGCAAAGATGCTGAGAGAAGACAGGAGGAATGAGGCCCAGGACCAGTAAAAGAATATAAAGCTGTTAAAGAGTTTGGGGTAAGTGTTAAGCATTGTCACTGCCTTGGAGAAGGTGGGTGTAGGGAGATTCCCACCTAATGGGAGCTAGTGCTCTCAGTAGAGGGACACAGCCCACACAGGGAACAAAGAAAAGAGAGAGAGAGAGATCAATGGCCATTTTCTCACTCACCTCTTGTTCCCTGTACTATCAACAGAGCTTCCCATTGTGAAACCAACTGGAACCCAAAGAGCAAGGGATGTTGTAGACCTTAGGGGTCAGCTGGGTGACGCCCAGAGGGGAATCAAAAAAAGCAGAATATCTAGAGGGAAAAAGAAAAGAAATCCAGCAAAGTGACCTGACTTGAAGCACTGATAGGAGAAGCATCGATCCCAGTGAGATGCCTAGCAGAGTGTGTGGTAGAAAGTAAAGGCTCAATTACTGATACTCATAATAGTATTAGTTATCATTATTCTTTTGTGAAAAAAGAGATTTAAAAAAAGGAAAAAGAAAAAATAAGAGGAGGAGGAAGGGGGGACTTTTCAAATTCACTGTGTTGCATATTTTTGACTACGTATTGGTAAAATCATGAGGCCACAAAATGCATTTAAATCTGTTCAGTCCTTTTATGTACTAAATATTAATTAACTTAATGACTTTCTTAATATCATGAAAGGGAGTTTCTTTTTCTCTAATGCTGCAAAGAACAGTTTGTTATCTTGACTGTTTTTGACTCATTGCCACCTATAGCATTTTGAAATGAGAAGAAAAATCTTTTTATGTGAACTAAGGTATCTATTTTTAAATAACCGCCATTTTAAATGGATTTCATTAGGATGAGTCCTACATATAAGTTTTCTTAAATAACTTTTAATGACAAATAGTTTTTGCTTCTGTAATTCAAATAGAAATAAACACTTTAAAGTGTCACAATTTTTGAACAATTAAATGGATGTTTCAGTATGCATAAACAAGAATAATCAATACATTTCTTCAGTGAACAATATAGCTCAGAATTATAGTTCATAATAATCATTTTATGTAAACTTGGAAACAAGAAACAAAATACGTGCCAGAAAAGCACAGGATTAAAATCCTACACTTCTGAAATATATTTGATTTCAGAACCAGAAACTTTACATGTGGGAAAAATATTTGAGAAACTTTTGTGTCTTAATACTTTTCACACCTCAACACCTTATGTTGACAAAATGAATATTATACAGTGTTACAAAAGTTATCCAAAATGAAATAATTGGCATATGAAAATTAGGAAATAATTGCAATCCCTAATGTTTCTGTTATTTCCTTCATATAAAGGCTGCATGTTAAATTTTTCAAGACCTACTATCTTACTAAAGTTTTGTTAGAATGGAAAAAACGTTCTATTGGCACTTGCTAAATTCATCCAAAAATTCATTTGAGCAGTAATATCTCAAGACATACACTTATCTGCTTCTGATAGTTGGTGAACATGCAGAGTTGGACTTGGCTCTGGGGATTAACACCTGTGTATCTACCAATTTAATCAGTGGTTTCTTGTGTTGATCATTAGAGTATTGGCAACAAGCCTCGTCCTTATATCAATGTTTATTTAGAATGGCATCATGGCAATGCTGAATTCTCACCATAACTAGTTGGGAAAGAGAGAGAAAAAGGAACCAGGGGCAAGGGAGAGAGGGAGGAAAAGATTTAGAAAGGACATCTAAATGTAATAAGGTTTATTGGCTCTTCTCTTTGGTTGGTTTTTGGTACTGTGTTTTCCTCTGAATCTTAAATGACACTCATGACCAATCTGTTTTCTGAACAATTTTTAAACTGAATCAGTATTTATGAAAACAAATGGAGTGCTTTGATTTGAAAAACTTCCTCTGTACGGCTAATTGTGTTATAACACCCAGGCATTAATCTGTGCTGGGGCCTCTAATGGTACCAATAGTTAATCTTATATGTGTTGGTATCCTTGCTCTTGTTCTTCCAGACTTAATATTCTTTTATTACAGTCAATAGAAGGAAGAGAAAGAATTCTCAGTATAGATGCATATTAAAGAATTTACTGACTGTATTCCTGGAATATAGTTCTGATACTGACTCTGTAACTTCATCTCAAATTGTGCTTTTCCTATGTCTTCTATCCCAAAATACATAGACGTTCAAACACATTTTGTTGTTGCTGGTGAGGTGATTGTATTGGATGGCAGTAAAGAATAATTTTGACATTAGGGAAAAATATTTCTGTGTATTGTGAGATGACTCTTTAAGTAGAGTTCTTGATAGCTCTTTATATACACCAGCTCAGAGGCATCCTTACAAGCCCAAGTCTGGAAACTCAAGATGATGGTTGTGTTAGTCAGTTTTTGCATTGCTATAAATAAATACCTGAGACCGAAAAATTTATAAAGAAAAAAGTTTTAATTGGGTCATAATTCTGCAGGGTGTACAGGAAGTATAGTGGCCTCTGCTTCTGGGGCAGTCTCAGGAAGCTTCCAATCATGGTGGAAGGCAAAGAGAAACAGGCGTATCTTACATGGCTGGAACAGGAGGAACAGAGAGAAGGGGACCACACACTTTTAAGCAACCAGATCTCACGAGAACTCTATTACGAAAACAGCACCAAAAGAATGGTGCTAAACCATTCATGAACAATCCACCCCCATGATCCAATCACCTATTATTAGGCCCCAGCTCCAACACTGAGGATTACAACTGAACATGATATTTGGGTGGGGACACAGATCCAAACCATATCAATGGTCAGTGTGAAATATTTGTCCATTGTATTAGTCTGTCCTCACACTGCTAATAAAGACATACTCAAGACTGGATAACTTATAAAGAAAAGAGGTTTAATTGACGCACAGTTCCACATGGCTGGGGAGGCCTCACAAGCATGGTAGAAGAGCAAGAGACATCTTATATGGCGGCAGACAAGAGAGAGAGCGTGTGCAGGGGAACTCCTCTTTATAAAACCATCAGATCTCATGAGACTTATTTACTATCACAACAAAAGCATGGGAAAGACCCGCTCCCATGATTCAATTACCTCCCACTGGAACTCTCCCATGACACGTGGAAACTGTGGGAATTACAATTCAAGATGAGATTTGGGTGGGGACACAGCCAAACCATAGTATCCATTCATCCCTCTTTAGGCTCATGATTGTATTTGGAGGTACGCTGTCTATTCTAGATGAGCAGAAGCACATTCAATATGTTACCTATTTGCTACATGGATTAATTGATTGGTTGATTGATTGTTTCCTTCTTTTTTCAAAAAGCAATTAGGCTCTTTGGAAATTTAAAGTTAAGCTAGAAATAAAACCTTCCTTGTTAAATCTTACAGTCTCATGGGAGAAAGAACATATCAATAAATATATAGCTAGCACATACCTATTATGAATCTTAGAAAAAAGACAGATACTAAATTAATAAATGTAAATAAATAATGACAATACACATGCTAAAATGAAAGTATGTATATGCTAATGAGAGTGATATAGATAGGAGTGAGAAGTGGATGCTTTGATGGGGGAAGAGAAAAGCTCAGAATTTAACAAAAAAGTTCTAAACTAATCTATGGAGGATACAACATTTGCTGGTTGCTAAATTGGGGTAGCTTTTTCAACAGAAGGCATAACATATGCAAGCATGGAAGGTTCATGATGTGTCTGAAGAACTGCAAACAGGCTAGTACGTCTTTTATCCAGAGGACATAATAGAGAGTGGCTGTAGACATGATTCAAGAGGCACTCAAGTACCGAATGATGGAGAGACTTGTTCGTTATCTTAACTTATTTGAGCTTTAGCAGAAGAATATGTGTAACTATGAAAGGTATCAAAGGAAAACAATGGCATTTTCAGCTTTGAATTTAGAACGATCACTCTAAGAGAATGTGGACCAATGATATGTTAGATAGATCTTCTTTCTCTTTACCATTTTTGGAATCAAAAGAATAAAGTACAAGGCTATGTTGGCTGAAAAAGCCCTGTCAACAGGCTCATATAGGTACTCTCATTTTATACATGGGAAAACTGAGACTTACCAAGTCCGCATATGTTTATGTCATAAACAGGAGAATCAGGCGTCTCTGATTCCAAAGTCTGAGTATGTTTTTTACTAAACCACAGTACTTCCCTAATGTGACCGTTTCGTCCTTAGAATCACCCTCCCTCTTTGAACTCTCTTATGGTGTTTATTGTGTTCTACCTTGAATTACTTAAAACTGATGCCTTCTTTTAAGCCGCATATTTTGAGAGAAAGGGCTATGCACTGCCCATCTTTTAAAATTACTGGTGTTTTAGCACATTTTCTTATACTAATAGGTGCTTGACACAACTATTAAATAAATATATGAATAAATTAAAGTAAATATAAATGTCATCAAACATGAGCTGAGCAATTCGGCCCTCTCTCATTTGTGTTAGTAAAAATGTCATTAGGTAGAAAGGGATAGGGTTAAAAACCTTATATTGTTTAAAGGATCACTAATAAAAGCTTTCTTGCTTTCAGGCCACAGATTCCTCACATGGTATGAGCACTTCAGTGGTCAACGTGCCAGGGTGTTAGAGAATCCATCCTCCATTTAAATTCATTTAATTCTTTATCAGTTTCTTAAATTCAAGATAACAAAGCAATTTTCTTTCTTCAAATTTATCAGGGAGGTAATTACTGTCAGGTGTCTTGAAGAGATAATGTGGATTAGTATCACAACTGATTATTCAAATTCTGGAAAGACACTCTTAGTAGTAACTTCACATTCCATTTAGTATAAGAAAATGCAAGACAATTTATAACCTTTCTTACATAAGCCAATTAGACAAAAAATATTATTCTTTATTTTTATAACATAATACCATATGTACTTTGGAAGATAATGATTCACAAGAGATGTATTTATTCATTTATTCCTTTAGCATATGCTTATTGGGTGCCTATTCTGTGGTAAGCTCTGCTAAGTGAACAGAACTATACTTACTTGTTGCCTTAATCGAGCTTATATTATGGGAGAAGTTCAGTGTAGTGCAGGAAGAGGTGTGGATAAGATGGTAACAAATATTAAAAACTTCAAAAATATAATAAGCACAAATCAACAGGCCACAGGGCCCTAAATGAGAGAGTCCTTGGCTGGTTAGCAAGAAAGTGATTTGAAAGATTAGCCAACTCACCTGTACCTCAGCAAGAGTTGTTGGAGCACTTTGAAAATGAACAGCATACCATTGTTATGGGCGGGTCTTTGTTCTTAGCGCTCCCAAGATGGGGCAGGCGGCTCCCAAGATGGCAGCAAGCCTTTTGTTCTCTGACCTGGGGGTCTTGGCCTCATGGATTCCAAGGAATGGAACGTTGGGCCATGCGGTGAGTGTGATAGCTCTATTAGAAGCCGTGGGTCATGGAAGAGAACCGTGGAACCCAGTGACTTGTGTTCAGCTCGATTAGGACGAACCTGGGCACTTAGCCGCACAGGAACAATGGCCAGCCTCTAGCCCGAAGGGGAGCGGCAATGGGCGCTTCACTGGATCAGGAGCACAGCGGACACCCTGCCGGATCCAGAGGGGTGGAAGTCAACAGTGGGTCTCGGATGGCGGCGAACAGCAGTGGTGAACAGCGAGCAAAAGCTCAGCTCAAGCCGTAACAAACACGGACCAGAAGACTGTGCAGTTGAAAGATTTAATAGAGTGAAAACAGAGCTCCCCTACAAGGGAGGGGACCCAAAGAGGGTTGCCACTCCCTGCTGGAATGCCTGAGTTTATATCCCAATCATTGCCCCTCTCCCTGTGCTGTCAGGTGGTATATGATTTGACTATTTCTTTACCTCCTGCTTTTGGTCTAATTTGTATTTCAGTGAGCCCTCTTTACTACCTGATTGGTCCAGTGTGAGCTGAGTTACAAGCCCCGTGTTTAAAGGTAGGTGTGGTCACATTTCCCAGCTAAGGTTAAGAATTCTTAGCCTAGGAAATCCAGCTAGTCCTGTCTCTCACCGTGGAAACTGACCATTGAAGAGGGTGGAGTATAGCAGGCTCCAAAACCCAGTGAAATGAATCAAAGGTAGTAAAAGATAGGAAGGAAGAAGGAACACCAACACACCTGCAGAAAAGTGAGCAACTAACCATAATCTGGTAAAAAAGAAGGGTTGAAAAAAGAAAAAAAAAGGCTGGTACTTTTTATAATAGCTTTAAAAACTCCAGAAACAGTCCAGAAAAGAGAAAAATATTAAAATGTTTATTTAGAGTTTTAGTTCTGGGGAAGGAGAATACATGAGGGATGGAAAGGGGTTGTATATTAGTTCGTTTTCATGCTGCTTATAACGACATACCCGAGACTGGGAAGAAAAAGAGGTTTAATTGGACTCACAGTTTCACATGGCTGAGGAGGCTTCAGAATCATGGCAGGAAGCAAAAAACACTTCTTACATGGTGACAGCAAGAGAAAATGAGGAAGATGCAAAAGTGGAAACCCCTGATAAAACCGCCAGATCTCACGAGAATTATTCACCACCACGAGAACAGTATGGGAGAAATCGCCCCCATGAATCAAATTATCTCCCGCCGGGTCCCTCCCACAACATGGGAATTATGGGAGTACAATTTAAGATGAGATTTGGGTGCGGACACAGCCAAACCATATTAGACAGATAGGCACCATGTGGAAAACCAAGAAGAATCATCAGAGTAGATCCACCCATTTCTGTAACAAGACTGCCCCAGAGGTTGGCTGTGCTGCCAGGGGAGAATAAACCCGTGGTAGAAGTGGACGGAATGCACTCTTCACTGCTTGGAATGGGCACTGGCACAGGATGTTCAGACCCCAGAAAAAAGACAAGAATAAATATCCATGAGCAAAAACTGAAAGTGGTTTCTGAGGCTCTCTGGCTACACCCACCACTATTTCCTCAGAGAACAGAATGGAGGTAAGAAATCAACTCCCAAGATGCTAGCAAAGTGCAAGATGCAAGTCCAGAGTGGGAAAGACCAACTAAAGTTTGGGTGTACCAGGGCAGAAACAAGGATGTTCAGCAAAGAGAATCTTGTTCAATGTCAACAACTATATAAAATGGAAAGTTCTGATACACATGCAAACATCATTACACACACATGAATAAATAAACACAAGACCTAAACACATACACATAAAAATTCTGTTTAAAAATGACCAAAATCTTGAAGAAAATGTAACCCCTCGTACATGGTAGAGAAATAGTTTCCCTACGAATACTTTAAATGATTAAAAAAACTTAATGAAAATTCAATAAAACACATTCCAAAACACTAGACTATTTTAAAAATTATTTCATAAACCATAAAATATTTGAAAAGACCAGCAATTATTAAAATATAATAAATACATTAATTACATGTGGAAACCAGAATAAAATAGCCAAAACCTTCATTAATGTCACGATGTTGAAAACTGAGATAACGGCAATAAAGAAAAAATAGTTATTCTCACAACTACAGAAATGATAGCTTCAGAAGATAAAAACAGTATGGTCTAAGAATCCTTGGCATCCTTAATCTAAAGTATCCAACAAATGTGGCAGAACTATTCTGAATATAATACAGGCAATTGTTTCTGGAACCAAGGAGAAACTGAATTCACACATTTTCTTCTGTGTTAGAAAAAGAAAAAACATAAAATAATTGGCACTAAAGCATATTCTGGTTAAGTTTTTGAACATCAATGATAAAGAAAGACTAGTTTAAGTATCAGTAAAAATAGAGCAAGTCACCCACGAGGGATAAATATCTTGCTAGCTTTGGACTCCCCTGCAACTTTCAGTGCCAGAGAAATTAGATTACTGTCTATAAAATTCAGAAGAGAACCAAATCTGACCAAGAATATATTCTAACCAAGCAAAATGTTATCCAGTAAAGAAGGCAAAATGAAATATTAGCTCTTCCAAATTTAATATATATTTAAAATATATAAACTTCTTGATGTTTACATCCAGCCAACCAAGAGATCAAGACAAAGAAGTTAAAAGCAGAGAATAAATGATAAAAATGCTGATGGTAAGCACTAATTTCATTTGAATATAGAAGATTAAACAACTGCATCATTTTAGCTCAAGAATAAAGTGCTCAAGAATAAAATGATAAACTATGATGAATTAAAATTACAGCAATTAGAATGGGAAAGGGGAGAGGTGGAAGTAGCTGCATATTACCTATTTTCTTCTAGAATAAAATCAATTGGTAATACTTAAAACATAGATAGATAGATAGATAGATAGATAGATATGAAGCTATAATGATTTAGATATTGCAGTAGGCAGAATTCTAAGAGAACCTCTAATATACTCCCCCTGTAATGTTAATGTATAATATCCTGTATAACTCCTTTTTTTGAGTTGGATATGTTGAGATGTCACTCCTGTGATTAGAAGATGTTATGTGGAAAATGTGAAGAAGTTTTGAAGATGTAATCTCTTTTCTCCTTTAAATTGTTTGTATCTGAATTTGTGTCTTCTTCACACTACTAACAATAAAATTATATTCATTACTGTAATTGTTAGTAGTGTTTATGGTGATCAAGTTTGAGCCAAAGTCAGTAGCTTTTTAGAATTCTTATGCTGAGTATTTTCACAACCAAGCAACAAATACACTGAGAGAAGTGTAAAATAGACATTTGAAAACTAGGATGTCCTTTAGTATTCATTGACCCGGAGACGAATAAGTGAGCACGAGGATCTTAGGGCCTCCCGGAAGTGATGTCACTGAGATTCCAATTTTGACTTCCTAAGTATTTTTAGTTAGGAGAATCTAGAGGAATAGCCTCAACTTCGCTGCTGGTAGAAAAAAGAAGAAAAAATGATGCCAAGGTACTTAATGAAGGTCTCACAAGGAGGAGGGATTCAGAGCTGGTTTTCCAAGATCTACACAAAGGTCGAAGCATAGGTGGCTGGTGTCTGCATAGTATATGGCTGTGTTTGAAAGCCATAGTACATGGCTGGTCTCTGCACAGGTTGTAGCTCCTCTGAATCCCTCCCTCCTGGTTGGGAGAATGCTTAGAAAAGGATGGCCATTGGAGCATGAACCAAAAGATCTCTCATTTTGGGACACTGCGAGACCATCAGTGCTGTTTACTGCTCCTTCTAGAGTATAGATCCTCAAGGGCAGCCCTGAGTGTATCAACTGAAGCAAAGGCGCTAATAAACAGGTTGGATTTTGCAGATATCTGTCTTTTGGCTTTCACTCCACATTTAGAATTAGAAACGATTGTTTTTAGACATAAAAACCATTGGCGTTGCTGCACATATGATGTGATAGAGAGAAAAAGAGATAAATAGGGAGGGAAAGAAATAGGTAGAGATAGATAGATAGATTAGATAGATAGATAGATAGATGGATAGATAGAGATGCATGCATACATATACACACTATTGTTCAATTCTTGTAACCATAAGGTGAACTTCAAGAAGGAAAGTCTATACTTTCTGCCAAACAGGGACTTCAATTAGTAATTAATAAAATGATGTAACAATATATGTGGCAGCATTTATATCTTAAACTCGTGAACAATTTCCTATTGGTTACCTAAAAAAATTCTGGAATGACTTGTCACTCTGTTTAACTCAAATCTATACTATCTCCACTCAGAAATTCAGAAGCAGTGCATTATCCTTTTTTTCTATATTTCTACAACTTCTTTTTACTTTAAAATTTCCCATAAAGAATTGTATTTTCTAGCATCTTTGTAAGGCCCTCCCAGCTAACTTCCCAGTCTCCTAGCCAATCTTTGCTGATATTTTAAGCTTTAGCAACACAGAACTTCTTACATTTCTCTGAAAGCATTTTCCTTACCTAGTGCAATTTCTTGTGCTGTCCTCCGTGTTCTTGCCTTCCCTTGACATGAGGCTGGACAGCTCCAGGTACGGTCTACTACGATGCACTCAATATTCACCTTAGGTTCAAAGGGTTTCCTGAATTGATTGATTCCTCATACCTGGGCTAGATTTAGTGTCTTTTTTTCTAATTGTTCCCAGGTGCAGTCTCCACTATTGCATGGGGTCATGTTTTATGTGTATTTGCATGTTTTTGTGTACTGAAAATAGTGTCTTACACATAAATACTTTCTTAACATTGAATCAGTAAATGAATGAAGGGATTCATGGCTTTATCTTTTCTGCATAAACTATTCAACTTCCTTTATACTTTTCACATAGAAAACTTATTAGGCAACTGGAAATATGCAATTCAAATTATTGCCTATGCTACCTTTTTGGTAGGATTTTTCATATGTAATTATGTTTGCTTTAAATTGCTTTACTTTGAATTGAAAGAAAATTCAAAACAAATAAGTTTATGTTTGAACAACTCTCTCTATTTAACTATTGAAACACTTGGAATGAAACCACATAGCTCATGTATTTGTTTGTTAAAAATATGTACTTTTAAATTCTCATCCATATTTTACTTTGAGTAATTCTATTTGACCAGGAAACTCAGTATATTATTTTTCAAACTCAAGAATTCATGTAGTGCATTCTCACAGGAGGAGTCACTATTTTGATAAATACATTGTCACATAATTGAAGTCAGCTGCACTTTGGTGATAATGGTAGTTATTAACTTCTCTAAAAATGCCAGAAACATTGTGAGAAAGCAAATGTGCATGGGTCATAATTTTATTTTATTTTGTCATCATTATAAGCTAATGATGGGAAAGAACCAAACTACTATGTACTGGATCAATGTGCAAGAAAAATGTGCATGTTTCCAAGACTTAGCAAATATAATCTTTAGAACTGCTTCTATAATCATTTTGAAATATTAGACAAATCACTAAAGCTCTCTGGCAAAAGTAACCATAGGAATCAGTTTTTTCCAGAGTTTTAGCTTCAAATATACCTAGTACTACCTTGGCAAATCTAATTTTTACTAAGAAAACAAAGTTAAGGCAAACTGCAATCAGGTTTAGGATACCTTTAATTTTGAAAGAAAGTAAATCATAATCATCTACCTAGACTGTAGCCAATAAGATTACGTATAATGAGAGTGACTGATAAATACTATACAACACTGAAGAAAGAGTTAAGCCTCATTAAGTGAGATTAGTGTGGGCCAAGGAAGGAGACTAGGAAGCAAGAGGTGGTAATAAAGAGAAGGACATAATTCTTCATTCTCAAAAATGGTTAAGAATTATAATTTATAATTATATGTAAGATGTAAATTCTCACTATGAGAATACATTATCACTAGTGAGCTGCCCATTAAGTTCCCGTTTCATATTGATTAAATTGAATTGGAAATCATTCTAGTATGCCAGATAGTTGCAGGATACTATTTCACAGCAAAGTTCTGAAATCAAGAAGTTAAATGTGTTTGTGAAATCTGTCTAAGACAAATATATTATCTTATGTATCCTAAATCTAAGAAACCACTGGTATAGCGCTAAAAGTGAACTTAGATTTGTTTAAAGAAGTTAGATTTTTGCAGGTCTGAACTGAAAAAAAAAAAAATTCTTCATGAAGTCAAACTCTTTGAGATTTGCCTAAGCAAAAAAATGGTATCACATCTGACTTAAAATAGATGCCAGACACAGAGGTCTAAATATCTTCCTTCCTATTCACTGCCATGTACTCATACCTGCCAATTTCTTTTTTAATTTGTCTATTGAATATAAAATGTGTGGTGTAAGGGAAAAATGAGACATTGGGAACATCATAGCTTACAGAGTTCTTGTATTTGCCAGCTATCATGCTCTGAATTAGACTGTTTTGTTCAAATTAATTTTATAATATTTGTCATAGATTATCCTACTAGCAATGCATTATTTTGACCTAGAAGACCATACTCAGCACATGATAGATTGCATAAAACATTTGGGGTTAAAAAATTATTTGGAAGATGGTATTATTCTTTGCATTTTCTTTCGGAGACAGATACATGTCTATATAGTTGAAAAAGATACATGCTATAAATAGTGCATAGATTATAATTTCCAGAGTGACAGGACCCATTAGATATTTCAAAGGTCAAGGAGACTTCTGATTGAGAATACAGATTGAATAAAAGCAATAAAAATTCTGAGGAATTTATGCATATTTAATTTTCCCCAAGAGAAGAGCTTTAATATGGAAAAAATAAGAGATGTCTTCCTTTCCAAGCAATTGGGTAGGACATTAAAAGGGATACATCTTCAGTTTTTTTCAAAATATGGGAAAAATTGCCATTAGCATTCTCTTCTGAGACATGGATGACAATAGATGGGTTTTTAATAACAGCTCAGCCTTCCAAATAAATGCACATGTCTATCTGAAATGGTGTGAAATCTTTGGACACATTTGTTATCAGCACTAAGGTCTACCATTATAATTTCAGAAAACATTGTTTTTCCCATTATGTCAAATACCAGAATTTAAATATTTTATTATCAGGAATGAATTTGAAAAGAATGGAAAAATGCTGTTTTCCTTTTACTCATGTAAATTCAACCTGAAATGTTAGCTGTGTAAATTATTCGCCAAAAAGGGCACATGTGGTTTAACTCCAAGTCATGGGATAGGAATGGTAGTGCTTCAAAAACTAATTTACAAGTTAAAATAATACCGAAGTGCAGATGAAAAATTCAGAAAGCACATACTCACTTTAAATGGGAAAAATTAGTCTGGCCTATATGAAATGGATAGTTCCTGTGTTTCATCTAAGAATTATCAGGCTGGGTGCAGTGGCTCACGCTTGTAATCCCAGCACTTTGGGAGGCCGAGGCGGGCAGATCATCTGAAGTCAGGAGTTTGAGACCAGCCTGGCCATTACGGTGAAACCCTGTCTCTACTAAAAATACAAAAATTAGCCAGGTATAGTGGCGGGCACCTGTGATTCCAGCTACTCACAAGGCTGAGGCCAGAGAATCGCTTGAACCCAGGAGATGGAGGTTACAGTGAGTCAAGATCATGCCACTGCACTCCAGCCTGGGCGAAAGAGCAAGACTCCATCTCAAAATAATAATAATAATAATAATAATTATCTAGATAATGTTACATAGTAAAATCTTATAATTTGATGGTTTAATCAAGTGTCCCTATTTTATCATGAACTAAATGTCCTACTTGTCTTTAAAATATCTGTTACATAAAATTATGCCATTTAAAAGGCCATTTCCCAGAAGTTTTATGTTTAATCAAGGAGCATTCATTTAATTGTGTGCATGGAGAGGTCCCAGAAAAAAATACTCCTACTGAAAATGAAACTCTGCTGTAAAGTTATTTTTCCACAGGCTGAATCTACAATATATTTTTGCTCACTCCTATTTGAATTGAGAGTGTCTATTTGAACATGGAGTGGGGACAGCTAAAACAAGCAATGGTGGAACAAGTTAATCCACTCTATAGTATTCAGCCTTATCAACAGGGCTTAAGGACAGCTTCTGATCAGCATTATGGTGTCTTTGATTTATGGTGTTTACTGCAGAGGCTGGGTTGCTGCCCTGGAAAAAAATATTTCTTCTATAAAGTGTTAACTAATAATATATATCAACTCCCTCTTGTGTACCATTTACTGTTTCATACCAGTTAAGTAGACAAAGTGCTTTAATGTAGAACAATCAAAGATTTCTGAAAATATCTGTGTGGGACTGAACTCATCAATTTCATTGGGTTGGTTTGTTTCTCAGACCGTTTATACAGCTTCTTACTAGAACATAGATGAAAATGATGGGCTTAACAGTGGATAAATTAAGTAGAAAACACAGATACTTTTTCGCTTTCTTCCCATTCCATTTTCAGCTCTTTACCTGTTCTTTAATGAACTAGATCTCCACAGTAAGATATGCATAGTTTTAAAATTCTTCTTCTGACTCAGGAACATGGGTGTATTTCCTGGTGGAAAGGGAGTCAAAATGAAAGAACTCAATTATTGTCATCCTTTGATAGGGCTCACATTAGCATACACACACTCCCAGATGTAGAATAACTATTCCAACATAAAAAGTAACTTATTTATATTTAAGGATATTTTATTAGTCTTTATCATTGAGTATTTTTTTCCTAACACATAAAACACATCTCCACATGATTTAGGTTAGCTGAAGACAGTTCAAAAGTATGTTAATCTGATGATATTTTTTTTTTTTGAGACGGAATCTCGCTGTGTTGCCCAGGCTGGAGTGAAGTGGCACTCTCTCGGCTCACTGCAGACTCTGCCTCCCGGGTTCAAGTGATTCTGCTGCCTCAGCCTCCAGGGTAGCTGGGATTACAGGCACGGGCCACCATGACCAGCTAATTTTTGTATATTTAGTACAGACAGGGTTTCACCATTTTGGCCAGGCTGGTCTCGAACTCCTGACTTCAGGTGATCCACCCACCTCAGCCTCCCAAGGCGCCAGGATTATAGGCGTGAGCCACCTTGCCCAGCCAGATGATGTATTCTTCTTTATTTTTTAAATGAGAAAAATGAGACTGAGAAAACAGAAATGACTTTCTCTTAGATACACAGCATAACAGCATCTTAAGTTGAAACCTCCTAAATGTTTCTGCTTATACAATAATGCTCAACTCACAAACAATTTTGGGAATTCCTTTCTGGATTTGCCTTTAGAGCCATTTTTGAAGACAAAAAGAATCTAGTTTCATAGGTATCCATTATTTTGTATGCTTTGGTTTTTGCCAAAGTAATACTTCTTAACTCAATCCCCTACTTACTCATTAACCTTGACTATGTTGGGACCTCCTTGTGGGCAAGTATCATATTATATTCCAACAGTACTTTAGTACAATAATTGTTGCATAGTTGAATTGATTATATATTGATAAAATGTATGCATAGTATATGCATTCTTTTGTTCATAACTGAAACTGAAAGGGTATGGACTGAAATATTCTTGATTAAAATTATTCTGAGGTCTTCTCTTGCCAAAACTTTGAAAGTCAATCTATATATGTTTGTCTTTAGGATATTATTATTATTACTCATAGATTAATTTTGAGACTCTAAAAACAGCCTATATGAATGAAATGCTAATCTAACTGACTGGACACCTAAAGGTGTTAATGACTGGATTAGAATTTTTTTCTATTATTGTTATTTCATGCCTGAAACATCCAGTGCTTTGGACTTATGTTTCTATAAATAGCACAAAAAGAGTCTTTACACAAGATCCTAAAATGAACATATGGATTTCAAAGAATGTTTTCCGATGGAAAGAAACTGTAAATCTTGTATGTAGTTGAGTGCTAAAACAGATAATTGATCAACGTTAACAGGTGGAACCAAAACAAATGGTCCTAATCTATGCCCCTGTAAATATATTAAACACAAGGCTGCTTTTCTAATGAATCAAGCAAAGTAATACAAGATTGTTTTGCTTAACCATTCAATGTCCCATACTGGAAGTCAGAAAGTCTAAGGGAATCTTCTTTGGTATATTTGAAAATTCTAGGTCGTATATTTTGCCTGGAACTCCTTATGGAGAAGTATGCTTGCCATTTTTAGAAAATAACTGTGGTTACTTGGGCCAGTGTCAGGGCAACACTTTCCAAAATACAATGACGAGGAAGTTTTACACGTCCCAAAGATATTTGAAGTTGATGGAGTCTGTAGGTACTTAAAGATCAGCAGCTCATGTTAGATTAAATAGAATTGGGTTATGATCTGGACACACCAATTGTGAATATTCTGAACTCACTCATTTTCTTCACTGATCTCAAATGCCATGATGCCTAATCTTTCCCATTCCAGTCCTTCTTCTCTAAGATATAGGTTGCTCAGCCTTCTTAAAACTGTCACCTATCATTGCGTATTACTCTCTGGACATTGACTGACAAGCACAGGATGCAGTGACATTATTATTGTCTATTATTAAATGGGCAATACATATAGGTAAACCAGAATATGCCAAGCCATTACTAAAGGGTCAGTAAATGTGAGTCGTTCTTATCACATGCTCCCCACTGCTCTTGCTTAGCTATTGAATCAATCTTTTAGATATAATGCTGATTGTCAAATAAAATGTCTACTTTGGGCTTTTAGTATTCTCTGGGGGGGGATTATTTATCTTTTATTTCTACTTTTATTTTAGGTTCAGGGGGTACATGTGCAGATTTGTTACATGGGTCAATTGAACTCTTCTCAATTCAGTCTTCACCTAATCTGTATTTCAGCAGTTGATTCTTTGGACACAAAACAAAGAATTTTCCATGAGTCATTTCTAATTTCCAAGGTGGGTGGATCACCTGAGGTCAGGAGTTCAAGACCAGCCTGGCCAACATGATGAAACCCTGTCTCTACTAAAAATACAAAAAATTACTGGGACACTGTAGCAGGCACCTGTATTCCCAGCTACTTGGGAGGCTGAGGCAGGAGAATCACTTGAACCCGGAAGGCACAGGTTGCAGTTTGCTGAGATCATGCCACTGCACTCCAACCTGGGCAACAAGAGCAAAACTCCGTCTCAAAAAAAAAAAAGTAAAGACTGAGCTACTGAGCTATTCAAATTGTTAAAATTATTTCCTACTTGATGTTATAAAGTACTACCCAAGCTTCAAGAAGAGATACATGACATCATCAAGTTGAATAGGCATGCTTTTTTGTGTTTTCTTGTGGCTTCCTTCATAGTACTTAGCATAATCCTGAGTATGTTACATAGTATGCTTAAGCGCTTTTTTGAGGATGAATGAATTATATGCAATAAAAAGGAACAGTGAAAGAGTGAACCAAGACATTGAAGAGGACCCTCTACGGTAACGTCCTACAGACAAGGGACAGATTCTCAAAATCCTGCTTAAATGTTTTGGGGGCAGAGATTTACTGTATAAGAAACTGAGATGACCACATTGGAAACTGAGAGGGTTTTTCAAGATATAGGAAATACATTTCAGTTCAATTAAAATCAGACAAAGTAAAATGTTCAAAGCATTCTTCTCTTTAACTCCCCTGATGTCTTAAAATTACTTTCTTCTTACATTTTCCATAAATTATTATTAAATCTATCATACATGGTAAACGGGATTATAAAGAGATGTTTTCTCCTTATATAAGTGATGGTCTTCACAAACAGAAAAATAAACTATGCCATAGATGTCATAACAGGTCTGTGCTCTATCAGTTCAACATTACTTAGAACTGATAAAAATAGAAAACTAAAACACAATGGCTTAAATAGATTAGAAGTTTATTTTTCTCTCACATAAATTAAGTTTAGAAGTAGACCACCCAAAGCTAGTATGGCAAGCACATGGTGATTGAAAACTCAGGCTCCCTGTAGCTCTGCTTTCACTATTTCTTGTGCTTTCAAATTGGCTTCCTTATTCCCAAAAGAGAGGAGCGAAATGAACTTTTCACACAAATCTACTCTCATGGAGCTTTCTGGAAGCCCTCATTCATGGGACACTCATTCATATTTCATTGGCTAAAGCCTAATCACGTGGTTACCTACAACCTCAAGTGAGGCTAGGAAATGTTTTTAAGGTAAATCACTGTCTCCTCCAAGAAACTGAAGGGATGTTAATAAAAAATGTCAGTAGAAAGTAGCAGGGAACGTTTGCGCCTTACGTGTTCTTTTTTTTTCTGTTTGAATGTTTATGTTAATCTGTCCCCTTTATTTTTTCTGGAACCTGCTGTAGAAGTGGCTCTTTTCTGGAGCATGACAGCTATTGAGGAACCTGGTTGCCAACCCACTTTGCCTCGTGTAGCCCTAGTAGTTGACGTGCTGCTCAATATGGGCCTTCGCTGTGGTGTCAAACATTCTTCTTTCGATTATACTCTAAATCATTTCTCATTTCACCACATAATTTAATTCACAAAATAAAAAGCACTCAAAAGTACTATAAGATTATTCCACAGTTGCTCATCTTTACTAATCTGTTTCCATCTACTCTTGGTTATTCATTGTCAACTCTATTTGACTCCACTTATGAATTATTTTCAATTAGTAAATATTCCTAGAAGTAAATTTAAAATATATATATTTTCTCAATGACACAAAGAAAAAGGAAACTCTATTTGTCTTTCATTAAGTTACTTTGCCCACACACGACTGTCCACATTATATAATTTTAAGATACAATTTGTTTAACGCTCTAGAATCACAATGGCCATCTTGGCAAATCCCTCATCCAAAGTATGTATCTCATTTGAAGACTCCCAGGCTTTTTTTCCCTAATATTTTCAAATTTGATTTACTTCCTGCTTGAACAGGCAGAAATTTCCATTTTTGGATGCTTCATAATTGGAATTTCTTCTTATAACAATTTGCTCTGTCACTGTTACTACTAGCTTTGCTTCCATTTATATTCTGGGCATTTGACTGAACTGAGTCATGCATTTGGATGATGTGAGATCACATAAAAAATTACTTTCCTGAGTGAGTACTATGGTCCATAATGTCTGTAGTGTTTATATATTCTGAAGTTTGAAGCTTTTATATACTGGACAGTCTTAATTTGTCCTACGCTAACATTAAACAAAACCAGAACCTTGTGGTAAAGTCTGTTGAAACAACAAAAGTACTTCATTATTTGTAAAATCTCTGGCCCAGAAATATAGTGAATGTCATAGTTAAAAGCTATGTGAGGAATTTCACTTAATAAAATATTTTTACCTCTATTTTCTCAGTATTTCTTGCCGATCTACTTCATGCCATTTATTATGTGTAAATTGTCTGACCTTTGTCTGACTTTTTGAACTTAGGATGTTTCTATAATTAAAAAAATATGTCTCAAGAAAATAAAGCGATAAAACTATCTGTGTCTCTTCTACAACCATATCTCATTTGTGTCCATAATGTAACACAAATCACAAATTTGGAGACAAGTTTGTCTGTGTATTACTTGTGTACCTAGGAAAATAATTTATTTTTTTCCATGGATGTTAAGCGTTGATAAGTGAAAAATAGTCCTTCCAAAGCCTCTGGATTATGTTTTTCTATGACATAGTACCCTAGCACTTTCCCTGATGGAACTCACCCTCTTTGCAATGAACTGTAGTCACTTAAGTAATCTTCTTTAAGACTAAATACTAGAACAGATGGTCCAGACAAGCATTAAGTTCAGCTGCCCATTCCACAACAACTGTACTGCTTTAAATGATTAGGGGAATTGTGGAAGCCAGGAAATGTTTATTGTTTTGGAAAGAGGGTGGGCGAGGATGGGATTTCACTTTCACTTTTTCCTAGAGGAAAGTATTCATCCAACAGATTTTATGTGACATATCAGAACCACAGTCTACATTTGCCAACTGTCAAGACATCCAACGGTTAAGGCAACTGGGAAAGGTAGCAATAAAATAAATTGACTCCCAGCCAAGAAAATGCCAATTATAGTTTGTTTTAAGAGTGCTAAAAAGGATGGCAGAGAGCCAACAGCATGGTAGATGGACAGGGGCTGCTTTAAGGGCACATAACAAAGGCTACGGCCTGTGAAATTCCAGAGAGACATGACTGGCACATTGGCACATATTGTGGGGGGAGGGTGGCCAGGCTCTCCAGGCTCTCTCAAAGATGGGTCTGTGCCAATCAAACAGTTTTTTCATTTAGAGTGCAAAGTCTTTATCATGGGAGGTGTGGAACTATGGGAATGGTTTACAGTAGTCCCCTTTTATCCCTGGTTTCAGTTTCCATGGTTTTAGTTACCCACAGTCAACCATGGTCTGAAAACAGGTGAGTACATTACAGTAAGATACTTTGGGAGAAAGAGAGACCACATTCACACAACTTCTATTACAAAATATTGTCATAATTTTTCTATTATTAGTGATTGTTGTTAATCTGTTACTGTTTCCAATTTATACTTAAATTTAGTCGTAGATGTGTATGTATAGAAAAAAAAACCAGAGTATATATAGGGTTCAGTACCCACAGCTTCAGGATCCACTGGGGATCTTGGAACATATCCCCCATGGATAAGGGGCAACTACTGTATTCTAGGTGTTAGCATGCTTTTAATTAGGAGAATCACAATATACTGATCACTAGCTTGGCTTTGTCAATGGGCAATCAAAACCACATTTGAAGAAGACAATGGGAAAAAAAGTGTTCTCTGGTGTGGCTAACTTTCTGGTTCAGAATAAAATGAAGCTACTGCAAACTTCAAAAGGCAACCTGTATCTGGTTACCTTTAGGTAGGCACAAATAATTGTACTGCATTAAAAAGTAAAGATGCAATGGTTCCTACATGATGACTGAAGGCTTTTCTTTGTTAAAGAGATCATAAGGGTATTTGATTAGCATTTTGGCAATGGGTGGTTCATATTGACTGATGTGTTTTCCTAAATGTAATCCATCAAACTATTGTATTTCATTGAAGAACAAAATCTATTTAATTGGGGGAGATGTTGCAGGGTATGCACGATAGGTAAAGGATGCCACATTTACAAATAAGAAATAAGAACGTTCTTTAAGTTGCCTTGCAGGTGAATTTTTATAAGGTCTATATTAGCAAAATTAAAACATGGAAGGTTAGCACTAAAGTAGAATTCCAACCATGTAAAGCAGAAATGCACTTTATCAAGTACTTTATACATTCAAGTGGAATATCTTAGTAAGTCTTTCCCCCGAAAAAAAGGGGAATTTTACTTTCTGAAATATACGCATGCATTCCTGAAAAGCTGCATATAGAATCATTTTTATAGATTAAGGGCATTATGAAAGTTCATTACTAACAGGTACATTATAATGATTTCAGGAAAGCTGATATCTCATTCATTGAATCTACTTAAATAAAGCACATTTTTGTGAGGCATATATTTTAGGTTTTATTTCTTCAGTTCAGCCAAGATATTCATGCCAATACATAGATAAAATTATTAAGTGAGAAGACTACTTAGAGGATTTACATCAACATTATTTTACTAGGTAAGTACAAAATTAATTATTAATTAATTTTGCCACCCAAAGCATAAAGATGTATAATTTTTCACAAGGTAATAAGACCAAGGCAAGCAATTACGGCAAATGCACCTGAGACAATCTTGCTTAATCAAGGCATTTTGTACAAAGGAAATAAATGTTCTTTCAATGCTTTGAAATATTGTCAGAATGACGTAGTTGTACAACAAAACATCAGACATGCAGGCAGTGGAGCTCTCAGATGTGCTAAGGATGACATAGAATAGACCAGAAGATCTCATCCTTGGCTACTCATTGTAACTACTTGGGGAGACTTAAATAATACTGATATCTGATGTTCATGCCTAGAGATCCTGACTCAATTGGTCTTAGGCATGTCAAGGGCATGGCAATTTTGAAAGCTCCCTTGGTGATGCAAATGTGCAGCCACAGCAGAGGATCTCTGGTTTAGATTGATCTAGCAATTCTTACATTTCTCTATGTGTAAGAGTCTCTTAGATGCTTGTTAAAAAGTGCGTCTAGGCCGGGCATGGTGGCTCGTGCCTGTGATCCCAGCACTTTGGGAGGCCGAGGCGAGCAGATCACCTGAGGTCAGGAGTTCCAGGCCAGCCTGGCCAGCATGGCAGAACCCTATCTCTACTAAACTAAAAATACAAAAATTAGCCGGGCTTGGTGACGGGTGCCTGTAATTCCAGCTACGTGGGAGGCTGAGGCACGAGAATCGCTTGAACCCAGGAGGTGGAAGTTACAGTGAACCGAAATCATGCCATTGCACTCAACCTGGGCGACACAGCAAGACTCCGTCTCAAAAAAAAAAAGTGTGTCTAATCAGCTACCCAGGGGATTTCCATTCAGGTGGTCCTTGAGCCATACTCTAGGAAAAACAAAACAAAAACCTCTTGTCTTGTTTTAGCTTATTTTTTAAGTCCTAGGCTTCTCACTTGGTGATGCCAACCTAAGCTATGTGAAAGTTCACTCAGAGTGCATAATTCTCAATTTTGGCAATTCCCATCATTCATGGAAACAAAAACTTTCACAAGAGCTTCTGTACAATTGTGTTGCCACATGCAATGCCAAGGGCAATTCCAGATTCCCATAAGTTAGGCAAGTCTCCAGCCACCACCCCCCCATCAAAAAAAAGGCCAAAATAACGAAGTAGATGACACTCAGAAATAAACTACTAAATTCATGAAAGATCTTTTCTTTTTTAAATTATTTTTACTTTAAAATTTTATTTTAAAAATGTGTTAAGTCCATGACTCAACAATTCCACTCTCAGATGTTTAGCCTAGAAAAATAAACACGTGTGTCTCCCAAAAAGACTTGTTCAAGAATTTTTCTTTATAATAACCAAATATCAGAAAAAATTTTCTTTATAATAACCAAATATCAGAAAAAAACTAAATGTTTATCAACAAGTGAATGGAGAAATAAATTGTGGTATATGTATACCATGGAAGTCTACTAAGTTGAAAAATAAAAATTAAAAAACATACAAGCAACTGATAGGCAAATAACATGAACTAATTCTCAAAGACATTATTTTGAATGAGGGAAGTATGAGACAAAAGAGAACATACTACATGAATCAATTTATATGAAGTTCTAAAATAGATAAAATTAATCCATGGTGATAGAGTACAAGAGGATTGACCAAATGTAGTGAGAGGAAAGGTTATGAGAAGAAGGAAACATTTTATGTTTTGATTGGGGTGGTGGTAACACCCCACAACACATGTGTTATGGAAACGTACTAAAAAACTACAATAACTAATATGTTGCCCTTAAAAACACACAGTACCTTTCTAAAGACATTTCTAATGATTTTTCAAAAGAAATGCATGTAAGGCCCGATTGAAATTCAAGTGTTTCCTCTGTCAATCCCTTTTTAAAGGCAGCATTATAGCTAAATAATTACATTAAAAAAATCTTTAAAGAGGTTTTTCATTTCAGGGAAGAGCATAGAATATTAGCCTAACATATGAATCAGTTGTTCCAATTCTTTCATTTTAGAGATGAGGGAACTCAAGCCTGAAATAATATATTCGGTATCATCCTGGAAGTTGCTTGTGTTGCTTTTTGCACTCAGCTTTTGTGACAATATATCTACTACTCTTTCTAACGCACATTCTATTCTAGTTTACATTAATAATTAGGAATACTTAGCTAATACCTAATACGTGTGTCTTATCAAATCTCAAATATTCATGAAATACCTCTAACATGTCACCTTAAAAATATGTCATAGCTTTTCTCCATTGATTGATTAGTAAGTGGGTCATATATTTAAACTCACAGTACAACTTGGAGATATATATATATATATTATGTATTATATATATATTCTAGTATCTTTATTTTTTGAATCACTTATGTAGCCTTCTGTCTTTAACCCTGCCTCATGGGTAGCGGAGTAAAATAATATAACTAATATACAATTGGGTAACTCAAACTAATTTTTAAGGTGATTCCTATTTTTTCTTGAGAAAACACTTGGTTTCCTATAAAACCTTATAATGACAAAAAAGAGGGAAGTCAATATGAGCTTACTTTCTATATCTGCATAAAGAATACATATACAGTATAAACACACATACTCACATACTGCATGTTAGAAGATGAATTAATATTCTAACGTGCAGCATTTTTCATGAATACTTTATATAATAAATCTTAATTTTCTCACACAAACAGATGTCCCAATTGTAGATTCATAAAGACAAAAAGCCTTATAAATAAAATAGCAAAAGAAGAAACATCACATTAATAATTATAAAAATCTCATCCATGATAGAATTAGTTATACAGAAAACAGATATTCAGATTCGGTTGTATTCCAGGCACAAGACTTTACAGTGGGGATAAATAAGGTCCTTGTCGTCACAGTTCGAGGTCCGGTAAACATACAAATTGATTAGTACTTACCAAGGAATGTGGTAACTGCTAAGCTGAAGGAAACACATGGTGCTTTGGGAGGAAGTAGGAGAGATCTCTAACCAGATTGGGGAGAACATATAAGAAGGAGACCAAGTGCGGAATTTAATGAATAATAAGAAAACCGTGGATAATTAGTGAGGTGTACATGAATATATAAAGGTTTGGGTAAGGAATCAAAAAGAAAGATAAGCCAAGAGAAGTCAGAAAAGTCGATGTGAAAAATTGGGTTAGCTATGTTAAAGATTAGGGGGATGTTATCTGTTTGAAATGGTGAGCCTTTTAGAGTATAAACATTTTGGGCATGAGATTTTTATGATTCTATTTTTGTTTTAGAAAGACCACTTTAGATGCCATCTTTAAAATATGTATGCACATACTCAAACGCATATACTTAAGTAGCATCAAATAAAATGTCTCATGATCACTTTCTGTCACTACCATTTCTCCCTTTAATAGCAAAGAGTGATTTTGCACAACTTTGTGTATTCTATAAGGGGTATTATACAATATGTATACTCTTGAGTCTGGCTTCTTTTACTCAACATGATGTTTTGAGATTCGTCCATGTTGTTGCATACAATTACAAATAATTTACTGCCATTGTTGGATATTACTCGAATGTATGATTAGACAACAATTTATATATCCATTCTATTGACAATAAATATTTGGGTAGTTTTTACTTCATAGTGGACAGTTAGAACTATTAATTTTAATTCTTTGAAAAAAAAATCAATCTTGGATGTCACAATATTTATAAATTCAACTTTCCTCCAAGCTGGCCAACCTACCATGGGCCCACACCTTGGGCTAGGGTAGCAGGCCGACCTACCTCCAGCACTCAGTTCATTCCCCAGGGGCCAAGCTGCTGCATCCTTATGTTCTTAGCAAGAGAAACAGCCTAGCAAATGCATCCAATGTGGCCTTTCCTCTGAATTGGATAACCTGCCGCATATCTGCATGCCTGTGCCCCTGGTAAGGGAAATATCTCAGTGACCTTACTCTCATGAGAATTTACATGTCTGTGGCCTGAGAATCAGCCCAGTAGGCCCAGTAGGCCCAGCTGGCAAAGCTACACCACCATGATCACAAACTTCCGCAGCCTAGGCCACTTAGACACTTGCAAACATCTTGTTAACATAAAATATAACCTAAGAAATTGCACAAAAACTAAACTATATTACTGTGTCAACCCAGAACCAAAACCAATGCATCTTACCCGGCCAATATGCTAGAGCTCATCTACAGGAATAAGTCTTTTCCTACAAAAGCTACTCCATAAAACTGAAAGGGACAAGTGTGCCACTAGATGTGCAGATGTCAACATAGGGACATAAGAAACATAAACAAGCAAAAAAAAAAATGACAGCTTCAAAGAAACATAATAATTCTCTAGTGACAGACCCCAAAGGAAAGAAAATTTATGAAATGCCAGAAAAATAATTCAAAAGAATAATCTTAAGGAAACTATACAAGATACAAGAGAACACAGATAGACAATAGAGAAAAAAAAAATGATTTGGGTCAGGCGTGGTAGCTCACGCCTGTAATTCCAGCACTTTGGGAGGCTGAAGTGGGCAGGTCACTTGAGGTCAGGAGTTCCAGACCAGCCTGGCCAACATGGTGAAACCCTGTCTCTACTAAAAATACAAAAATTAGCCAGGTATGGTGGCACGCGCCTGTAGTCATAGCTACTTGGGAGGCTGAGGCAGAAGAATCGCTTGAACCCGGTAGGCAGAGGTTGCAGTGAGCCGAGATCGTGCCACCATACTCCAGCCTGAGTGACAGAGACTCCATCTCAAAAAAAAGAAAAAGAAAAAATTCATGATTTGAAAGAAAAATTCAACAATGAGATAGATACCTTTAAAAGAGCTAAACAAAAACCTTGGAGCCGAAGAACATAATGAAAAACAAAAAAATACAATCAATAGCTTTAACAAGAGACTAAATGAAAAAGAAGAATTTCTGAACCTGAAGACAAGGCTTCTAATGTTTATGGCAGCACTATTTACAATAGCCAAGATATGGAATTGACCTAAATGCCCATCTACAGGTGAATGGATAAGGAAAATGTTTATATATATATATGTATATATGTGTGTGTGTCTATACATATATCTGTACAATAACAAATTAGAAAATCTAAAGGACATAGATAAATTCCTGGATACATATAATCTACAAGACTGAACAAAGAAAAAGCTTTTATATATAGATGTGATTTTATATATACATATATAATTGTATTATTTTCCATAATGGCTATACATACATATATATACACACACATATATATATAAACAACTATATTATAAATACATATTACTCCATTATATATAATTATAATATAGAATGGAATATTCAGTCATTAAAAAAGAATAACATTCTATCATTAGTGGCAATATGGATGAATCTGTAGGACACTATGTTAAGTGAAATAAGCCAGGTTCAGAAAGATAAACACTGCATGTTCTCACTCATATATGGAAGCTAAAATGTCAATCTCATAGAAGTAGAGAGTAGAATAGTGGTTACTAGAGGATGAAAAATGAGCAGGGATAAGGAGACGTTTAACAAATACAAAATTACAGCAAGATAGAAGGAATAAGTTCTAGTGTTTTACAGCATTTGTAAGGTGACTGTAGTTAACAATTTATTCTTTTTTTTTTTAGCAACCAGAAGAGAGGATTTTGAATGTTCTCAACACAAAGAGATAATAAGTATTTAAGGTTTGGATTTGCTAATTACCCTGTTTTGATCATTACACATTGCATACATGTATCAAAATATCACACTGGTCCCCATAAATCTGTACAATTATATGTCAATTAAAATAATGAAAGTTTATTAAGGTTATTAAAGTTTTGGTGAGGCTTTTATATTTTTATTTTCTGGGCATATTTATTTTTTTGCACTGGGATCAAGAGTTTAATTAAAAATCATTATTATGAACCAGTTATATACCAGTAACTGCACTGGACAAATATGTGAAAGTACATTGTTTAAGTGTTTCTTTTTAAGAGAAATCTACAGATCTGCTAAATATCCCTTTCTCCCTCTCTCCCTTCTTTCTCTCCTCCCTCATTCCCTCCCTCCATCTCTCTTCTTTCCTTCCTTCTTTTTCTTCATTCTTTTTTTCTTTTTCTTTTTCTTTTAACTCAAGAGAAATACTAGTGCCTCAGTGAATATATGCTGGACTGCCAGGGGTTAAAGCTGCTTCAGATATAATTATTAGCATTTGTAACCTAGAGATCCCTTCATTTCATAACTGGAAGCCAAATACAATGGTCAGTTAAATTGACGTCCAGCTGAAAATAAACATAACGAATTCCAAAAGGTTGCAATCAAAGGTTTTCCTTATGAACGGGCCATCAAATGCAAGTGCTTTCATATAGGAAAGCCAACTGTACACAGGAAAGTGAAGGGACTCCTAACAAGACACAAAATCACATTCACTTAAATTTTTTTCTCTATTATAATTGGTTTTAGATTTCTACATTTTCAAACTGGAATATGACAGGGTTTTCAGATCACATTTCAAAGTCATTTTAGAATATTAGGGTGTTTTTAACAAGGTTCCACTAACTGTATTTTACGGAACCATTCACCTCTATAGTGATAATTCAACTTAACACAGTTCCCGGGATTTGCATAATACAAACTTTCTTATTTAAAATGTAGAAAAAAATGAAAATAGAAAATACAAACAAATTTAAAAAATAAAAAATGTTTTAAAGATACCTTTTATTTTGCTCTGAATCTAAATTTGCTCCAATTTAACAACATCCTCCAACCCACCCACCACTCTTCCTACCACCAAATCAAAATCATCATATGATTTGTTAGAAAATGAATTTTCAGAAAAATCTAGGCACAAACTATAAGACCTTTTCAGATTTCTCCTCCTTTGATTTATTCATAAATATTTGTTAAATATATATTATGCTGTTTGCATTGTATGAATATATATTCTAGCTTTACATATCTAGCTAAATAAAGATCTAGCTATAAATAAGCAGTTGTCAGAAGCTTTATGGAAAATGTTTATTTTGCAAAACCTATGTATAGATTTCAAAAAAAATTTTGCACCAAATAAACTTTTACCAATTTGTTACAACATGACTGAACAGGATCTAATTTGAGGCACTAAGAATTACAAAACATGAGTTTGAAATGATTCCCTATCAAAGCAATATGAATTCTTCCAAAATTGAAGCAAGAACAAACATCAAATTTATGGTAAAGCTTGGGTGCAAGAATGGAAAAATCATTGTTACTTTATGAAAAGCTTATGGAAACAATGTCCCAAATAAATCAGTAATTTATAAATGAGTAACTCATTTTAAATTGTCAATGAGATGATGTTGAAGATGAGCCCATAGCAGCAGACCATCGACATCAGTTTGCAAGAAAAAAATTAATTTTGTTTATGGCTTAATTGAAGAGAACCAACAATTAATAGCAGAACCAATAGCCAACACAATAGATACTTCAATTCGTTTAGTTTACACAATTTTTTTCTTTCTTTTCTTTTTTTTTTTTTCTTTGAGACGGAGTTTCGCTCTTGTCACCCAGGCTGGAGTGCAATCTCAGCTCACTGCAACCTCTGCCGCCCTGGTTCAAGGGCTTCTCCTGCCTCAGACTCCCGAGTAGCTGGGATTATAGGCTCCCACCACCACATCCACCCTGATAATTTTTTATATTTTTAGTAGAGATGGGGTTTGGCCATGTTGGGCAGGCTGGTCTCAAACTCCTGACCTCAGGTGATCCACCCGCCTAGGCCTCCCAAAGTGCTGGGATTACAGGCGTGAGCCACACAATTTTGACTGAAAAATTAAAGGTGAGTAAACTTTCCCCTTGATAGGTGCCAAAACTGTTGTGCACGAATCAGCTGCAGACAAGAACAGAGCTTTCAATGAAAATTTTAAACAAACAGGATCAAGATCCTGAAGTATTTCTTCGAAGAATTGTAACAGGAGAGGAAACATGGCTTTATTAGTGTGTCCTGCTGTCAAAGCACAATCAAAATAATGGCTACCAAGAAGTAGAAGTGGTCCAGTCATTGCCAAAGTAGACCAGCCAAGAGCAAAGATCATGACAACAGTTTTTTGAGATGCTTGAGGCATTTTGTTTGTTGATTTGCTGGAGGGCCGAAGAATAATAACATCTGCTTATGATAAGAGTGTTATGAGAAAGCCAAAACTTTAGCAGAAAAACACACAGGAAAGCTTCACCAGAGTGCTTCTCCACCATGACAATGCTCCTGCTCATCCCTCTAATAAACAAGGACAATTTTATGAGAGTTTTAATGGGAAATCATTAAGTATCCATGTTACAGTCCTAATCTGGATCCTTCTGACTTCTTTTTGTTTTCTGATCCTAAAACAAAAAATTTAAGGTACCCATTTTTCTTCAGCTAATATGGGAAAAACACTGCATTGACATGGTTAAATTCCAAGGACCATCCGTTTTTTAGCGGTGGACTAAATGGCAGGTAACATCACTTACAAAAGTGTCCTGAACTTGAGGAAGCTTAGGTTGACAAAGCTTGTATTTTTAATTTTTATCTTTAATTCAATTTTTCTCTGAAATTTTTTTCTAAGTCCTCCTGCATATGTCATATATCTATAAGATTTCATCAGAACTCTAATTTTATGGAATCTAGGTCCTTAAAATCTGTTGCTTAAGGAACATCTAATCTTCACTGAAGTGCCCTTTTGTTCCTGGATTCCTGTTCTTTGTTAACACTGTCAGTCACAACTATTTACACTTGATATAATTTAATGACAGTTTGCCATGAGAATGGCCAGGCTCTTTTTCTGTCTCCCAGACACAACAAAGAGGGAAACAGACAAGTTGGTTAGATCCTGGCCAGGCATCATTCAATGTATTACTGTGTGATCACCCTTTTAAAGTAATTGTGTGGTTTGAAGTTTCTTTTAGAAATTCCCCTTCAAGTGGCAAAAGACTTTTCTATCAAACTACCGAGAAGGAGCAGGACCTCAGAGCCATCCCAAGTGGAGTCACTATCTTCCAAATCTCGGAAGTATTCTGACGACAGAGGCATAGTGAGTGGCAAAGTTCCTGAAAAGTGATGGAGAAAAACCGGGAGAAAGCCGATTTCTCAGCCATTTGCAAAACTGATTAAATAAGGCTTTTTTTTTTTTTCTTTCCCGTTCAGGGGCTGACACTTTTAACTAACGATCAGGGCATCTTGAATACAGCTCTGACAAATGACACTGAAGATCCCAGTTATTCCTGTAATTGGCATTCTGTGATTTCTTCAATCTGTTTTCTTTAGCACGATTTTTTAAACATGTAACCACCAGAGGGCGTAGGATATTACATTTCAAAGGGCTTAAATTTATGTTTCAGCCACTAACTCAATCTCCCTAAGCACGCTTGAAAGGTGGAACCCTCCGCTATTCAATAGAGCCTTTTTCGTGTTCTTCTCGCCCAGCCCTTCCATGCCGAACACAAGCCCTTCACCAAATCCACTACCTCTTTTAAAGATTCCATCAGCAGCATCATGTCTGCTGTTTGCCAAAGAGTTTTCTTACCAAATAGATTGAACGTTTTTTTTTTTTTTTTTGTTTTGTTTTGTTTTGTTTTGTTTTTACCTTCTACTTTCATTAAATTAAGCTATCCCTTATTCCTTGATTTGGGTCACCTAAAGCTCAGGGCAATAGTGAATTATTTCGGAGCTCTTTAGTTTGTATGCTTATACCAACAAGACATTCCTCTACCTAAAACTCAGGGAAAGCATTTGTAAAGCCATTTTGCCAGGGACTGACTAACCACATTTCCCTGTTGCTTTATGAACATTCTCACCCAGTTCCTGTGTGTGTGTGCCTGTGTGTATACAGCTTTACACTGGCTCATCACTTCTCTGTTAACCCTTCAGAATTAGCGCCCCAGGTCAAGCTTAGCAGCCTGCATTTTGACAGACTTGAAAATTCTTATTTGCGTTGCTACATCACTCAAAAGTGACTCTCAACTTTAGTTTCATATAATCTCCTCCAGAGCGTTGAATGCCTGTGTCTAGCAGATCCATGCCTTACCGAATTCATGTACCCTTACTAGGCAATGGGCGCTTTAAAAAGCTCAAATATGGCATGCAAGGTGGTGTTGTGGGTCTATGTTACTTTAAAACCTTTAAGTAATATGCTTTGGTAAAGTGTCATAGGCAACTGTTTTGGGGCAAAGATGAACTTGAGTGACTTGACAGGCTTCTTCCTGTCTTATTTTGAAGGTACTCCTCCTTTAAATTATATTTACTGTGTTACATTATTATGACGTTATCCAGGTTATGGTGGACATCATCCCTGTATCTGCTGTTGGCATCAACACCCACTACTCCCATTCTCCCTTGTAAGGAATGATGGCTTCTGCCTCTAATACCTTCTACTTCTCAGCACATCAGCGCTCTGGAGGAGGACGGTACATTGATGATCCATGGGTTGCTGCTCCATGACACCTTATGGAGCAGTTGTGTCCAAATTCAGGGTACATTAGAATCATTTAGAGTACTTTTAAATATGTAGACAGCTGAGCCTAATCAGTAACCCTGGGGAAGAGTTAAGGGCTCTGTATTTTCAACAGGCATACAAAAATTGTTATGATGTACTGTGGGAGACACTTTCTATTTTAGTTATAATATCTATACCTGGTAACAGGGGCTCAATGAATAGGGCAAGAGCAGGGAGACATCAAGAACTTAAAGAAAATAGGCCCTGTCACTCTACTTTCAGAGGATGAATCATGATTGGCCTAAACCAGGGTACCATTTAGGGTAAGGGTAGCTACTATAACAGATGGACCCCTAAAGTCTCCTTGAATTAACAAAATAAAAAATTCACTTACTCTTCACATAGCAACAAAAGGGGGTACTTGTCAGGTAATGTTCATGAACATCTTATGGCTCTCCACCTTCTCCCCTGGCCTCAGCTTTCTCCCAGCTTCCATACACACACACACACACACACACACACCACACACAGATACAGAGAGAGAGAGAGAAAACAAAGAAAAAGGGGACACCCACTCATTGACTGCTTCAGCCTGGAGGACCCAATAACTACCATGCATATTCTTTTGGCAGCACCTAGTCACATGGCTCTACCTAGATTCAAGAAAGGCTTGGAAATGTGCCTTCTTAGCAACCATTCTACACCATGAAAAAGAAACAGAAATCTTTTATAGGCAAGTGGTCACCCTGGCCATGACTAGTTCTGGCAATCTTGTTACCCTTTTCCAAGGATGTATTGATGGTAGCCATGTGACTAAATCCTGTCTAGTGCGATTTAAGAGGAAAGTTCCTAGGAATGTTTTTTGTTTTTCTCCTAAAAGGGAAAGACTCCACTAACATGACTCTTAACCCCTTTTTACTTCATCTTTTCTCCTCTCTGGAAGGAAGATGCAGTCATAGAGACATAGCAACCATCTAGTAACCATGAGGGAAATGTAGAGAAGCCAACACACAAAACTTAGTGTAATTTAAAAAAATAAAGAAAAAAATTCTGTTCTTCATTGTGTCTCTCAGCTACTTAGTCTTGAATATTTATCCCTACAATTTTCTATCCCTAGAATTAATCCCCAGCATTACTTAAACATATAACTCCAATTTTTTAAAGATATTTAATGTATTAGCCCTAGAAGATGGTAGTCTACAGATCATAATCTGAGAAATACTGATCCAAAGCATTTCAACCCACCCTGACATCCAACATGTGTTAGACACTACATGGGAAATGCTACCTAGCTGTTCTATGAAAGACACACAGTGCAGGTCCATGTGCAAAGCTGAAGTGGCCTAAAAGGACATCTTATCACAGCTATAAACATCACTTCCTATTGACTTTCTTGACTGACTTGTGCATGCTATCCTATATTCCAGTGTTCTACTCCAAAAATCTTGGATGGGGAAGCCAAATAGATTGTCTAGGAACTGCAAGAGCCATGGAAAAATCATGAAGGACTTGGTTTGTTGGGGTAGGGAGGAATGGGGGATTGAGGCATAAAATATTAGCGATCATGGGAAAAAAAATCTTCATCATAGAAAATGTTTGCCACTACTCCTGTCCATTCAGACAACTCTGACTGGGATGAGAGTTGTGAGATGAGAGAGGATGCGTACTTAGTGTGGACATGTGTTCCTGTTTTCCCAAGGTGGACCTGGCCCTGTATTTCTCTGCTTTGTGTATCACATCCCCTTTCATTATCAAATCACATAGTTACCCCTTTAGATCCACAGGATATGCCTTATATGTGCACGGAAGCCTCCATCTATATTTACAGAAACTATGTTTAAAAATGCCAAATCACATGCTCTTCAGTTCAGAGGATTCTTTCAGTCCTCTACCTGCTAGCTCCATGTAGTTCTAGATGCCCTAGGCCAGGGCTCCCCATGATATCCCAGGGTAACAAGCAAATGATTTTAGCTACATGGTACCCTGTGCTCGGGAAAAACAAATGAGACTGAGTAAGTCTCATTGCAAGATCCATCCCAAGGGCTGAGCGAATCAACATCTCAGCACATTTGAACCCGCACATGGTCATCCTATGTACCATACACACTGGAAGGAAAGCCATGCTGTAGGCTCACATCTTGTCTCCCCGTCCCTCAATATTTCCAGTTAGTAATATTTCTCCTGAACGCCTGATTCACAGTTAGAAATACCCTAAGTAGGGAACCATTACTAGAATAACACAGACTTCAGACTACTCAGGCCACCACCTTGCCCCGTCCAGACATTATAACCCACGTAGGTCTCCAGCTCTGGCTGATGAAGGAGGTCCAACGAAGCCAATTTATGCAACGGTGCTGCAGGTGTTCCCTTTCCTGCCAAAGTTAAAGAGTAGCAGTGCCTTTTGAAGATAAAGCTTCAAAGGAATAATTCACTCAAAGATGGTTTTTCAGTTGCCTTAGGCAAGGCTGAATTTGTCTCACACCATTTACATAAAACTAAATAAAAATGTGTCTTCCTTCCTACTCATAGGGACTATTTTACAACTAAACTTTTCGAAAGGCCAGAAGCTCATCATTTGGCTCGAACAGGGCAAACTTTCTTACTCCTTGTCTATTTCAGCAATCCCTGCACCTCAGTTTGATCCTCTGTTGATTTAAAGATTGGATTAACTGTTTCCAAAATTTGTGAGAGGAGGTAGAGTGAATTTGGGCTTGATTTCAGTTTTGCCATTTAGTCAGATGGTATGTAACCCTGGAAAGTCACTGAACTTCTTTAAGTGTCCATTTTCTCATCGGTAATAAAATGAAGATAATCCACGTACTTATCCTATGGATATGTAAGAATCATAAATCAATTTGCTAAATTGGCTGAACGTAATAGGACACAATTGTTACAGGAAAGGGTCCTAATCCAGACCCCAAGAGAGGGTTCTTGGCTCTCGCTCAAGAAAGACGAATTCAGGGAGAATCCACAGAGTAAAGTGAAAGCAAGTTTATTAAGAAAGTAAAGGAATGAAAGAATGGCTACTCCATAGACAGAGCAGACCCAAGGGCTGCTGGTTGCTTATTTTTATGGTTATTCCTTGATGACATGCTAAACAAGGGGTGGATTATTCATGCTTCCCCTTTTTAGACCATATAGGGTAACTTCCTGATGTTGCCATGGTATTTGTAAACTGTCATGGCGCTGATGGGAGTGTAGCAGTGAGGATGACCAGAGGTCACTCTTGTGACCATTTTGGTTTTGGTGGGTTTTAGCCAGCTTCTTAATTGCAACTTGTTTTAGCAGCAAGGTCTTTATGACCTGTATCTTGTGCCGACCTCCTATCCCATCTGTGATTTAGAATGCCTAGGCATCTAGGAATGCAGCCTAGTAGATTTCCGCCTCATTTTACCTAGCCCCTACTCAAGATGGAATTGCTCTGGTTCAAACACCTCCGACAGTTGAAAAGGAGTCTTTAAAACCATACACTAGGGGCCAGATGTGGTGGCTCATGCTTGTACTACTAGCACTTTTGGAGGTCAAGGCGGGTAGGTTGCCTGAGCTCAGGAGTTCAAGACCAGCCTGGGGAACATGGTGAAGCCCCTAGCTCTACTAAAAATACAAAACATTATTTGGGCAGGGCGGCGTGCACCTGTAATCCCAGCTATTCGGGAGACTGAGACAGGAGAATTGCTTGAACCTGGGAGGCAGAGGCTGCAGTGAGCCCAAATCGCACCATTGCACTCCAGCCTATGCAACCGAGTGAGACTCTGTCTCAAACAAACAAACAAACAAAAACTATATGGTAGGATCTTCCTTATGTCTCCCTTACATTTATCATTATGTTTAGCTCTAAGAACAATATCATATTATAATTGTTAGAAATTCCTATCCAGTGTAAAAAAAAAATAAGCAAATGAATAAATAGATATCATCCCCCAACCCCCACCAACACACGCATATATAGATATCAGTTCAGGCCTAGTTTGTGGTCTGTACGTATTAGGGAGAACCGTAGCTCTTCCAGGCATGTCTGACCCAGAGTAACTTCGTTTTTAGCTGTTTGACATTTAAACTCCTAGGAAAAATGTTACTTCCATAAATGTTGCTGTGGTTAATAACATTCGGAGTCTAGAGAATTAAGAAGCATCACTATTAACATATCACCTAAGCCAGGTACTTTTGAGGGTCCTGGGAAGTAGCAGAAAAATTACAAGACATCACTGTAATTCAGGACTGTCCCAGGTAAACTGGGAATTACACATCGTATGTTGAAGTGGAGGTATCAGAGTAACATTCAGCAGTGAATCTCAGAAACCCAAACTAACAGTGGCTTAAACAAAATAGAATAAAATTTTGTTTGTTTCTAAGATTAATTTTTAACAATCCTTTTCTCAAATGACATCGTCCATGGCTGATGATATGAAGCCATGTGGATCCCAGGTTCATTTCTGGTCTGAAATGATTGATTGCACCCCAGCCATAAAGCTTCTTTTGGAAAGGATGGAGATCTTGCCCTAAACCTTTGAACAAATGTTGCACATAACACTTTGCTTACATTCCGTTAGCCAGAACTAGTTACAATACCATATCTAACTATAAGAAAGTGATTCTCTGGCTATAAAAGTAAAAGAGACAATATTTGTAGAAACTAGCATTTTTTTTTTGCCATTATAACATTTACCATTAGGTATGTGAATGGGCCAGATGTCTACCCAATATTACAGAAAAAACGCGAAACCCTGTCTCTACTAAAAATACAAAAAAAAATTAGCTGGGCATGGTGGTGCATGGCCTGTAATCCCAGCTACCTGGGAGGCTGAGGCAAGAGAATCATTTGAACCCAGGAGGCAGAGGCTGCAGTGAGCCGATATCACGCCATTGTTCTCCAGCCTGGGCAACAGAGTGACTCCATCTCAAAAAAAAAAAAAAAAAAAGTCAGGTAAGGAAGTGTAATTTGGTCCTTTTAATTATTTTACAATGTTCACTCTAACATTTGTTGCTACTCTCAGATGTTCAGTAGATGATAACTATTATTGAAATGTAGTTCTTTTTGTTCAAAAAGCTTAAAATACTTGTAGTGAAAGAAATTAACAATGCATAACAAAGAAGCACACATACACAGACCACACACACACACACACACACACACACACACACACACACCATGCACAGAGTATGCGATGTATCCTAAGTATTCCAGGGATAAGATAACATATTGTGTCCTGAAAAGGAAAGTGTCTGCTAGTCCCTGGACTTTATTTGGGACCTACAGAGAGAATGCTTCGGTTACAAGAAGAATAAGGAGGCAGATAATACAAACGGGAGCACTAACTGAGTAGAAGTACAATAGCAAAGTGAGGCCAGTGGGAGAAAATAATGAACTTAGAGCATAAAGTACTTCTTAAGAAGTGGAGGTGAGGCCGGGCACGGTGGCTCACGCCCGTAATCCTAGCACTTTGGGAGACCAGCCTGGGCAACACGGTGAAAACCTGTCTCTACTAAAATAGAAAAAATTAGCTGGGTGTGGCAGTGTGGGCCTGTCGTCCCAGCTACTTGGGAGGCGGAGGCAGGAGAATTGCTTGAACGCAGGAGGTGGAGGTTGCATTGAGCTGAGATTGTGCCACTGCACTCCAGCCTGGGCGACAGAGTGAGACTCCGTCTCCAAAAGAAAAAAAAAAAAAAGAAAGAAGTGGAGGTGGAAGTAAAAGGAATGCATGGACACAGCAGACTTTGATTCTCCCACAAGTACCTGTTGGCAGAGCTTTTGCATATATCTACATAAATTATGCAACCATTTGTGTGCATTCTGGTCACCCAAATAAAGAAAATAACTTATCAGACATTTAAATATATGAGAAAATTCCTAAGGTTTTTAATCAATGGAGCTCTGTATCCATTATCATGTGAATAACTTTATGTACAGTGATCTCACACACATTCTTTAAGTAAAACATTCCCCGCTGCTATTTTGGAGACTCATATCTTCTAAGATGTGTTCTGAGATGAAGAAAAAGGTTGTAGGTTGAAGGTTCTGAGATGAAGAAAAAGGTTGTAGGATGAAGCCGAGATTCTTCAATGCCTTTGCCTGGCAATTTGTCAAACATATTGTGCAAAGGAGAACTTCTCAAGATGTGGTTGGAGAAACTGATTTTGTAGAGGAAGCAAACAGAAATAACTCCCACATTCAATGACAAGAATAGTTAGTTCAATCCTCTCAGTCCTGTTTTTGCTCATTCTGCCAAAACCAAGAAGCTCCAAGAAATACATTTTTGAAAACCTAAAGAGAAATCTCTCTTTTTTTTCCTACTGCTTTACATTTGAAATTCAATTCCATCTTTCCTTTAGCTAAGTAATTAAAATGCTACGCCCAAACATGGATAAACCTAGCTTGATATTTTGGGTCAATAAAATCAGAAACAGGAGAACAAAATTCAAATACTAACTTTAGGGTCACACTTGTGTCTTCTATGAATATTTGTCTACATTACTTTTTAATTTCCACTAAAGATGGTCATATTCTTTCCTCAATGGATCAGATACTTTTCCAGGAAATAGTTCCCAGCTATTAGCCAACAAGGAAGGCAAAAGTGAAATGGCAACATCAAAGAATCTCAAATAAGAAATTACATTTTTCTGCTGCAAATCAAATAAAATTAAGTCATTTGACACATTGCATTCTGAATTATGATGCATATCTTTTCCTTTTCCTGGTTTAAGAAGAGGTTTTTTAAAAAATATTACAAGGCCAGGCACGGTAGCTCAGGCCTCTAATCTCAACATTTTGGGAGGCTGAGGCAGGAGGATCACTTGAGCCCAGGAGGTCCAGGCTGTAGTGAGCCATAACCATGTCACTGCACTCTAGCCTGGGTGACAGAGTGAGACTGTCTCAAAAAAAGGAAAATAATTTTAAAATAAATATTACAATATTTTAATTTTAATATTTATTTTTGCTTATTTGTTGTTCAAGAGGCAATTATAGCAATTTGTTTCTAAATGTAAAGGTTATGCATGTTATTCAGTTTCATGTTATCGTTCAGTTTCAAAATCAAGACATCTAACTCCTTTTTCTAAAGATGATTATTTTGCAATAAATGTCCTTAATGAAGAGGGATTTAGTGGCAAAATACATATGAAACTAGTAAACTCTCAGCTTTTTAAAAATTTATTAGATTAAAAAATTTCACTTCCTATTGAATTGTCACCTAAACCAGCAATATGGTTTTTTCTAGTTTAGAAGCAAAGTATACATGTGTTTTTAAAAATGTATTTGGATTTTGTTTTGCATAAGGTATTCTGAAACATTTATTTTAATAAAACAAAATGAAGTACAAATAATGAATACCTGCCTGCTTTGAAGCACAGTATGTATGAAATACTGGAATTTAATGACCTCCTTATAAAAAGGTTGACTAGATTTTCAAACTGCCAAGTTATGTGGCAGAGTTTCCTGAAATGGCAATGCTTATCAGCTTTTACTATTACATTGGATTACACCCCCCTTTCTCTTGCACCCCTCTGCAAAGCAACTTCAACATTAATCCTCTGGGGCAATTGAACCATACGCTATACACCTGAAATTGTCCATGGATTTTTAAGGAATTTGCCTTTTAAATTGAGGGATAGATATACAAAGAAAATCTTGCAAAACAAAGACAAACACATATGTGGGAAGGAAACAGAAATGATATCTTGCATCTTTGGTCTCGATGAACATCATTTACTCCCACTGAGAAGTTACATTGGGAAAGGTATGCAACCAACCAGAAAGGGAATCAACCAGAATTTTAAAGATACTAGCTACATATTTCTGCATCAGCCACCGCTACGGTGAAACAATAAATGCTCTAGCTTATCTAAAACACTGTAACTCTGGCTTTCTTTTTGCTTTGTCTTTGAGTCCTTCTGACGTCACTAAATTGTTGAGAAAAGAAGATGAGTTGACTGACCCGACTGTTCATGAAAGGAAGGCTCTGATAAGAACAGACCTATAAAGGTTTTCTTGGTTGATATTAGCAAATGACACTGGCGGCCAAGTCCTCCAAAGAAGAAAATCTAGGCTGAGAGTGGCTTATTAACTTGTTTTTTTATTGAGTTTGGGTCCCAGAATACCTTCTTAGTCATGACAATTTGCCAAGTCAACAGCTATGTTTGCCCTTCAGCTTCCTTCAAATTTACCACCAAAATATGTTCTGTCAGAGCCAATATATAAGCTCATTTTCCCCATTTTTTTAATTACACAGGAAACCACCATCACATGCAAATATACTTGCAAGATATTAAACATCATGTTTATTTAGCCAAAGATTTCAGAGTGAGAGAGAGACATGGAAAAAGTTGTTTGACTCATTGAATTCATTATAATCAAAGAACCCTATGGCAAAGGCTGATAAACATGATGTATGATTCTGTTTTTATTTTTCTCCAGCTTAAAATGCATCAATCTGCTGAGGCATTTTAAGGATTTGAATTGCTTTGCCAATATTTATTTGAGATGCAGCTAGAACCTAAAAGTGGATTATGAAGCCAGGAAAAGTAGAACAGCAACATTTACTGGGCTAAATAGATGCAGGACAAGTCAACCCACAAGACAAAGATAAAAATAAGTGAAAATAGGCTGGGTGTGGTGGCTCACACCTGTAATCCCAGGACTTTGGGAGGCCAAGGCAAGTGAATCAACTGAGGTCAGGAGTTTGAGACCAGCCTGACCAACATGGGGAAACCCTGTCTCTACTAAAAATACAAAATTTGCCAGGCGTGGTGGTGCATGCCTGTAATCCCAGCTACTTGGGTGGCTGAGGCAGGAGAATCGCTTGAACCCGGGAGGCGGAGGTTCTGGTGAGCTGAGATCACACCATTGCACTCCAGCCTGGGCAACAAGGTGAAACTCCATCTCAAAAAAAAAAAAAAAAAAAAGTGAAAATGAACTGTTAGTAATGTGTTATTTAGTTCACAAATGCAATTGTATGTTTTCTTAAGTTGAATATACAGCATTCTATAGCAATATTACATATATCAGTATAATGTTTTTAGGGATGAATATTATGCACACTGAAAATAATTGTGCAGTGAAAAGAAATGAGGTTTTATGCAATTTTGGATAAAAAAGATCCAGCATACCTTGTCGGTTTAAGATCTTCTTCTAAAATGTATTCGACTGAAATTATTTTAAAATGTCTTAAAAAATAAATAAACCTAGCACTTTGGGAGGTCAAGGCAAGTGGATTGCTTGAGCTCAGGAGTTCGAGGCCAGCCTGGACAACATGGCAAAACCCCATCTCTACCAAAACCACAAAAATTAGTCGGGTGTGGTGCCGCATGCCTGTGGTCCCAGCTACTCAAGAGGCTGAGGTGGGAGGATCACTTGAGCCTGGGAAGTGGAGGTTGCAGAGAGCTGCGATCGCACCACTGCACTCTAGCCTGGGTGACAGAGTGAGACCCCATCTCAAAAAAAAAAAAAAAAAAGACAAAACATAACAAACTCTTCTGTCTATTGCTCATCTGTTTTCTCAGTTTATATTACTGTAATGTCATAGTAATTTGGTGGAACACCCAAAAAGGAACCCTATGTTAAAGCCCCATAAAAATCAAACTTTGCTGAAAGAAATGGAAGGTACCCAAAAAATAGTGATATAGTTTGGCTCTATGTCCCCACCCAAAACTCATCTCAAATTGTAATCCCTACATGTCAAGGGAGGGACCTGGTGGGAGGTAATTGGAGCATGGGAGCGGTTTCCCCCATGCTCTTCTCATGATAGTGAGTAAGTTCTCACAAGATCTGATGGTTTTATAAGGGATTCTTTGCCCTTCACTCGCCCTTTCTCTCTCTGGCCTGCTGCCAAGTAAGATGTGCCTGCTTTCCCTTCTGCCATGATTGTGAGTTTCCTGAGGCCTCCCTAGCCATGCGGAACTGTGAGTCAATTAAACCTCTTTCTTTATAAATTACCTAGTCTCAGGGAAGTTCTTTATGGCAGTGTGAAAACAGACTAATACAGATGGAGACAGATGTCAAGAGCAGTTGGCTGAGATGGACTTCATTCCTTCTGGGAAAATAGAATGTTGTGATTTTTCCATGTCTGGAATTGGAGGAACTGACTATGAGAAATAGCTTCTACCCTAGCCAGGCATGTAGAGGTAGTGTTCTGATTAATAGTCAGTAATGGGGTCTTCATCCAGTTATATAGAAAGGCAAATGTGGGCCAACAGAGCACTGATGTGGGAAAATGTGGGAAACCAGAGCACTGATCAGAGCTTTGCAAGGCAGGGCACCCTGCAGAACCTGGAACCAGCCATCAGTGGTCAGGGAGAGACCTCAGTTTGGTTATTAGCCCTTGTCTACATTCTGAATGGCATGAGAATTCCTGAAAGTTATTGTAATTCAAAGATACTGAACTTCCTTGTAAAGCGTTTTTCAGAGTTCTTACCTAGGCCTAGCTTCCACTGGTATGTATGTGGCCAACATACCTAGACCCATTATCTCCCACTCATATTGAGTAGTTATATTTCAGTAGCAATAGTGACAAAGCATTCCTGAGACTCTTTTAGGTTAACAATCCAAGAAGAATTACCACTGTTATTTGAGAGTAAGAGGCCACTGAGAGAGATGGAGAAAGGAAATTATAAAGCACCCCAAACATCTATCCCCGTTTCATACTTAATTTAAATTCCAAGAGTTTATTGTTCCAATTGTCCAGTTGGTGAATTATAATAATTACAATAATAACAATTAGAAGAGTTTTAATTTAAATTTCTGTTGTAATCTTGAGGTTCTGTGGCTTGGATAACGCTTTTTACCATAGATAGAAGTTATAGATAGTGAAATTCTTGAATTCATTCAAAGTGCAATGAAAACCAAAGAAACTTCATATAAATCCAATTAACATTAGCATTAGAGTTGGGCTCAGCCACTTTTCCAGTACAAGTTAGCTACCATCTGAAGTAATAATTCCATATCTAAGTGGAATATAATAAATAATAACTATTCATAAAAAGTTAACATACATATACATAATACATCCTGATATTTATAAACATCTATTGAGGACCTGCTCTTGACCCAGTGTTGTGGGTCTAGGCATAAACACACCAGATTTGAATACTCTTGTTCTGAAGCTTATATTCTGGTTGAAGAGACAGAAAGCATGGGAAGAAATATATAAACCAAGACATTTCTAATTTTGCTTAGTGGTATAAAGGAAATGTATGTGTAGAGAAAAATTGGAGGTAAGGCCATAGGATGATTGAAAATTCTGAACTGCTCCAGTAACTTATATTTACTGGTTTGGCAATTGGGTAGGACTACAGATAATTTACCTGACTTGTAACAGAGACTATGAAAGTAAAGAATAACAAAAATGTTTACTGAGAAAATATTATTTGCCAGGAGCTGTATGTTATCTCATTTAAATGTATTATTATATTATTACACCCATTTCACAGATGAGTAAGAAGCTCAACAAAGTTAAGATCCGAGGTACAAGAGAGTAAGTGATAGAACTGGAATTTGAATTTCAGTCTATTTTATACCCAGTCACGTGATTCCTTCTTTCCCATGAAAAAGAAAGGAAACATTTTCATCAGTAAATCTTATTTTAAACCTACAAAGATGATGACAGTTTGGGGTTTCCAGCACAGTATATATTTATGCAAACATATATAAATTAACCACCTCACTATCTGACAGCATAAAACTTAATTGAAAAAAGTAGTCAACAAATTACGCTATGAAGATTGAAAATTGTAGACTACAGTTGTTCTTCCTACTTGGGTGCCCTTTTCAAAAGACAAATGATAAAACGTCTGTTTTCAGACAAATTCCGAGGAGATAGCTCTGAGATGACTCCTGGGTTGGTTTATGCTAAAATAAACTGTTTTAAATAATTCTTTCTTTATTGAGGAAGCAAGTAATAAACATAGACCCAGAGGTTCCCTCTCTTTCTTTTTTCTCTTTTTATGTTAAGTATCACATTTTAATTGAAGTGTTAAATCCCCAAGGTTGACAAACCAAATATGGAACTTTTTATTAAGTAAACTACTTTAGAGGGACGTAACATAAATTAGAAGTAACTACCGATTATAATAACCCTTTTTCATTGTTCAAGATGATTTCAGGACTTATCACTAAATTTCCTTAGAAATACAGAGCTCCAGCCGGGAGCGGAGGCTCATGCCTGCAATCCCAGCACTTTGGGAGGCCAAGGCGGGTGGATCACGAGGTCAGAAGATCGAGACCATCCTGGCTAACACGATGAAACCCCATCTCTACTAAAAATACAAAAAATTAGCCAGGGGTGGTGGCAGGCGCCTATAGTCCCAGCTACTTGGGAGGCTGAGGCAGGAGAATGGCGTGAACCCGGGAGGTGGAGCTTGCAGTGAGCCAAGATCACGCCACTGCACTCTAGCCTGGGCGACAGAGTGAAACTCTGTCTTGAAAAAAAAAAAAAAAAGAAAGAAATACAGAGCTCCTCCACATCTGAATTTTCCTCAAACAAAAACTTTGCTGACTCTACCATCTTTTCCCTAATTAATTCATGATATATCTGATATCTATTAATTATCCTCAAGGAAAGCAATGGAAAGTTGAGGGAGCCAGTAAGCATTTCAGTCACCACAGAACTTTTAGAAACTTTCATCAGCTACATTAGCCTAAGTCTCTCCAAATATGCCTATTTTATTCTCCTTTACCAGGCATCTTTATTATGTATATTTCCTCTCCTCTGGTAATATTCTTTTTCATATGAATTAATTCCATAGGTGACAACAGAACAACATCAAGAATAATAACACCTATTGCATGCCCACTAAGGCAAGCAGACTGCATATCTATGTACCCCTCAACAACAACAAAAAAGAAAAAGAAAAAATGTATAAAAGAAAAGGCAATAAAATTCGTTTGCATAGTAGGGTTTATTTCTACTGTTTTAGTTTTGAGGCAACTGAAGCTCAGAAAATTTTAAAAGACTAAATGATTTTCCCAAGAATATGTAGCTAAAGTGTTATGAAATCAGAATGTAAATCAACATCTGCCTGGGGCCAAAAACTGACATTTTTAAATCATACTGAATTGTCTTCAGATCTGTAAAATATATATAATAATGTGCCCCTTGGGTAGTTGTTAAGATAATTAAGATGTTTATAAAGCACTTAGCTTAATTCTGGAAAATGGGAGACATTCAAAAAATGGTAAATCGATTTTGGTATCTAGAAATGGAGAGTTGCTACATGAAATAAATGCCAAAAATGTAGAACTGGCTTTGGAAATGGGTAAGGGGCAGAGGCTGGAAGAATAATGAGGAGTATAGTAGGAAAAAAAACTTGTATTATCTTAAAGAATGTCTAGATCATTGTAAACAGGGACGTTAAATTGCTGGTGGTGAAGACACAGAAAGAAGTGAGGAGCATAGTAGAGAAAAGCTATATCATCTTAGAAAGTAACTAAATCATCACAAATAGAGTTTTAGTAGAAACGTGAGTGTTAAAACACTGCTAGTGAGGGCTCAGAAGGCGACAGAAATTATGTATTGTGAAGTGGAGGAAAAGGCATCCTGGCTACATAGTGACAGGAAATGTAGCCAAACTTTATCATGAGGTTAGGTGGAAAGCAACACTTGTAAATGATGACTTTGGATATTTACCTGAAGAGATTTCCAAGCAGTGTAGAAGGGGCAACCCAATTATTTCTCACTGTTTATGATAAAAGATGAGAGGAAAGCATGTTAAGGAAAGGTCTGTTAAGCAAACAGGAACCAGGACTTTATGATTTGAGAAATTATCAGCCTATACAACTTCGAAATATGTTAAAATTAGTTTTATTGCCCAGAACATGAGCTCTGAAGAGAAACTCAAGGGTCGGGCTGGATAACACTTTGCCAGTGCCTCACAAGGATCTGAAACAGTATTCAGTCAAATAAAACGATCTTTGAAGAGATTAGGCGTGTGGATAATAAATTCCACCAGCCATCTCAGCAGAAGCCAAGAATGGAGACGTGATTATCCAGAAAACATTTGTGAAGAAGCCTTGTGTCTAATGAAGTGAATCTCCAGATATAAATGGGAGATCCATAAAGCTTTTGATAATGTTATAACAACACAAACACTGCAGCTTGTACAGAAAGGGACAAAGTGAAGATGAAAGAAGGCTGTGGAACCACCCCACTTCCCCCCATCCTCCACCCCTCTGCCCTACCTTCCACCCCCCTACCTTCCACTCCCCCCACCCTCCAGCCCCCACCTTCCACTCCCACCACCAGCCACCCTCTACCTCCACCCTCCAACCCCCACCCTCCACCCTGTACCCCTCCACCCCCCCACCCTCCACCCCACCATCCCCACTCTCCAGCCTCCACCCTACACCCCCACTCTCCACATCTCCACCCCCACCCCCACTTCCACCTCCCCTGTCCCTGGCTACTGGAGGGAAACAGTCTGATAAAACTACTCAGCCGCAAATACCCTTCAAAAAAAAGGAAGGATAACACCAAGGGCACAGCCACAGGCCCAGAAGGCAAATACTCAAGCCATGGAGGTTTATTTCCAGGAATTGGATTCTCATGGTATTTGCCCAGTTGGATTTTAAAATTGCTTGGAATATGTGACTTCTTTTTTCCTTCTATTTTATCTCCTTTGGATCAGAAATGTCCATAACTGTTATCCTATGCCTGCTCCACCACTGCATTTTCGGGAGCAGATAACTTGTTTTCTAGTTTCACAAGTCTACAGATGGAGATAAATTTTTCCCCATTATGCTTTCTACCCAGAACCTCATCCAAACCTAATTTAGGTGATGTAGATGATGAGATTTGGAACTGCAGAGACTTTGAGAATTTGACCTGAAAAGACTTAGATAAGATTTTGGATTTGAGTTGATGGTGTAATGCATTGAGACTTTGGGGTACCTTGGGAAGGAGCAAGTGTATTTCGTATGTGGGGTGAACGTGAATCTTTTGGGGCCAGATTGCATCCTGTGGAGCAGGCTGAATAATGATTCCCAAAGATGTCATGTCCTTTTCCCTGAAACCTGTGAATACATCACATTACATTATAAAACAGGCTTTGCAAAAGTGATTAAACTAGGATTTTGAGATGGGGAAATTATCCTGGATTATCCAACTGGTCCCAATTAATCATGAGTCTTTATAAGCGGTAGGCAGTAGTTCAGAATAAAAGGAAATGATGTCATGAGAGAAGCAGAAATTGAAGTGCTGTGTTTTGAAAATGGAGAAAGGGATCACAAACCAGAGAATGCATGTGACCTCTAGAATTTGGAAGAGTTAAGAAAACAAATTCTCCCACTTAGCCTCCAAAAGACACGCAGCTCTGCAGATACCTTGATGTTAGTCTGTAAGACCCATTTAAGACTTCTGACCTCCAGAACTGTAAGACAATAAACTTGCATTGTTTTAAACCCCTAAAGTTGTAATTTGTTACAGTGATAATAGAAAATGAACACAATATAATAATTGTTATTGTGTCTTGTAGTTAATACACTTAGTGATTGTGATTGATATCCCTTTATATACATTATTCAGATTATTTTCTTTTCTTTTTTTTTTTGAGATAGGGTCTTGCTCTGTCACCCAGGCTGGAGTGCAGTGGTGCCATCGCAGCTCACTGCAACCTCCGCCTCCCAAGCTCAAGCCCTCCTCCCACCTCAGCTTCAACGAGTAGCTGGAACTACAGGTATGTGTCACCACTCCTGGCTAATTCTTATATTTGTAGTAGAGACGGAGTTTTGCCGTGTTGCTCAGGCTGATCTCAAACTCCTGAGCTCAAGGGATCTGCCCACCTCAGACTCCCAAAGTGCTGGGATTACAAGCATGAGCCACAACACCTGGCTTACCATTTTATTAAACAGAAAATACTGAGCAGAAAGGGGATATTTCATTATGAAAGATCCTGATTTTGTTTATTGCCTGATATACTGTGTTGCAATAAAGTGAGATACATATTAATTGGCCCCAAATAGAATATTTTAAAGATTTAACATTTGGTTTCTGTAACAGTTTTTTTAAAAATATTTTCATCCATATCAGTTCAAACTTCTTGCTAACATCATTTTGCCTCCAGTAGTCCCTTTTTCCCTCGTAATTTAGAACAAATCTACAAGTATTTGAGTAGCTACCATAGCAGAGTTACTAATTTTTTTTCTAAAATTGAAGTGGAAATACAATTTTATAAGGAGATTTTTATTTGACTAAATAAAATTGACAAAAATGTGTGTAAAATAAAAAATAGACATGGTGAATTTTTGAAAGAAATCTCTATATGGAACTTTGGAGGTAGTCTGAATTACAGAAGCTAGATGTCTTTATAGTTGAAACGTTCTTCTTAAAACTTCTTGGATTGCACATTGCTACCACTACATACTTTAAGCACAAACAGAATATATAAGAATGTAAATTCTTATATTTACATACTATATACACTTATGTTATGCATCTTATATCTCACATACACAAAAATTTAAGGAAAGAAATAAAGAAAACTTGAAATGAACCTCTTTCCTATTTTCTTCTCATACCCCTATAGCTCATTTTAGAAACCTACAGGAATGTACACAGCCAGTTGGAAGACTGCCGTTTGTAAAACTTGGAGGTCGAGGCAAGCAGTTCTTGTTTTATATTGTTTTTTTGAGCGAATCAATTCACTAAAAGCAGATCAAAGACTCAGCATTGTTTCCGGAAATTAGAAAGGGCTTAACAAACTTTAAGGTAGTAGTTGTGGTTATTATTATTATTATTATTATTTTTTTTTTTTGAGATGGAGTCTCGCTCTGTCGCCCAGGCTGGAGTGCAGTGGCGCAATCTCGGCTCACTGCAAGCTCCGCCTCCCAGGTTCACGCCATTCTCCTGCCTCAGCCTCCCGAGTAGCTGGGACTACAGGCGCCCGCCACCACGCCTGGCTAATTTTTTGTATTTTTTAGTAGAGACAGGGTTTCACTGTGGTCTCAATCTCCTGACCTCGTGATCCGCCCACCTCAGCCTCCCAAAGTGCTGGGATTACAAGCGTGAGCCACCGCGCCCGGCCTATTATTTTTGCTTAAGAAAACTTATGAGACTTTTTAATTGTGATATATTTCCTGGGTTTCAGTTCTACTTGAGGAAAAAAAAGTGACTTTAGGAGAAGCCAAAAATTCATCATTCTTGAGTAATGCATTTATTTTAAATTTTGACAGACTTTCCCTACCTACAGTATCTATCTCAGTCACACTGACATTGTTCTGATCACTCTGCCTTCCACCAACATTTGTGATTTTCTTGTTAGTTTCGTTCATATTTTAATATAAGTTTTGTATTTGCATGCATTTTTCCATGAGATAGTTCTAAAGGACAGAAAAGCATTTCTTTATTCTATACACTCCCAGTCCTGTTTGCAACATAAGCTAAAATATAAATGTTTTCTTAGTCAGGTTTTAAATTATAACAAGCATTTCTTAGGATGACGAGATACTATTGCTTTAGTGAAAGGCACACTTGACATTTATGAGAAGAAAAGAAAAAGGAAAGAAAAGGTATTCTCCTGTTTTCTCCATCTTCCATGCCTTCTAGGTTCTCAGCAAGCATTATCAATAAACCCTTATTTATTTTTAAAAGCTATAGCTCTTTATTAAAAAATTTCTATAATAGTTTGCAATTTATTGAGGGTTTTCCTTTTGTGGGAAGAGTCCCATCAGTTCACTTGATGGTAGCAGAACGTTTTAGTGGAAAGAGAGATTGCTAGCTTCTAATACTTGAGTCTAAGAGATTTTTAGTCCTTTGTGTTTTGAAACTAGCATTTCCTTCTTTAATCTTCCACCCCCTCCTATAAACACACCCACTCAGAGCAGTCAGGTGTAAAATTAGAAGGAACAGAAATAATAAAAGAATGGAAAATATGAGATAACATTTCTAAAAATAATTCTTGTTACAGAAGCAGACCATTTTGAAACCAGTAAGAGGGCATTAAGTCCTCTCCAGACTGAATTTCTCAATTGTCCTTCACGGGTGCTGCCGTTAGTGGTAGACTGGGACCTTGCATTTCTCAATAACCTTCCGGTGTCAATCACCTGTGATTTTTTAAGATTGCCTAACATGATGTCAAATTTCTTTTTATATCCAAGTTAAGTACATGTTCCCACTATACTTCCTTCGTTGCTTCTTTCTTCCTCTTACTGCCACTCTTTACCCCTGCCCGATATGCAGCGTCAGCCTTTAGTGAAGTTGTGAAATTTGTAAATTATCTTTAGACCTCTTCATTTTTTAGCACTTCCCTACAGCAAGTTGATGAGATGTCCTGTAGGAAAATTATTAAGCTCGTTTTCTGTATCTCCTAATAATTACAACTAGAATAAGTTGTAGAGAAGTTTTTTGTTGTTGTTATTGTTTTTGGTTTTTGTTTTTTTTTTCTTTTTGAGCCAGGGTTTCATTCTACTGCCCAGGCTGGAGTGCAGTGGCATAAATATAGCTCACTGTAGTCTCAACTTCCAAACTTCAAGTGATCCTCCTAAGTTGCTGGGACTACTGGCACACACCACCACACCCAGCTTATGTTTTATATTTTGTAGAGACAAGATCTTGCCATGTTGCCCAGGCTTATCTCGAACTCCTGGACTCAACCAATCCTCCCATCTTGGCCTCCCAAAGGGCTATAATAGGTGTGAGCCACTGTGTCCAGGAGAGAGAAATTACTGGAAAAGAGAATTTAGATTAGAAAGAGAAAACCCTGTTTAATAACAGACACTGTCCAAGAATAAGAAGCTTGACCCCGGTAAAGTGAGAACACAAAAGAGTTTCCAAGTGACTACTTAAAAGGGTAGCTGGGGAGAGTTTATGTAACACATGTGAGCTGCAACCCAGGAAGTTAAAAGACATATACATTGGACTGTACTTATTAGGATAGTAATGCATTCTCACTGAAAAAAGTAAAATAAGTCAGAGTTGTATGAAAAAAGGAAAAAAATAAAAACTCTAAAACATACATTTTCTTTTTTCTGTCCCCTGAAACTACAACTCGTTTAGTGTGTAACAACTCACCCTTTTTCTTTTTCTTTTTTTTTTGAGATGGAGTCTCACTCCGTCACCCAGGCTGGAGTGCAGTGGCAGGATCTCGGCTCACTGCAACCTCCACCTCCCTGGTTCAAACGATTATTGTGCCTCAGCATCCAGAGCAGCTGGGACTACAGGAGCGTGCCACCATGCCCAGCTAATTTTTTGTATTTTTAGCAGAGATGGGTTTTCACCATGTTGGCCAGGCCAGTCTTGAACTCCTGACCTCAGGCGATCCTCTTGCACTGGCCTCTCAAAGTTCTGGGATTACAGGCGTGAGCCACCACGCCTGGCCCATCTCACCCTTTTTCTACGTTTATATAAATATATCATATTACAACAGCTAGAGGAATCATTGTCAAGCACAGTTCACTAGTCTTGTGTTCAAAACTTCCCCATGGCTTCCCTCTGCATGCAGAATACAAGGCAAAGTCCAGGGAGGAGTTGGCCTCCCTACTACAAATGACCTCATCCCCGGCCTCCCAACCTCACTTCCTCTGCATTAGCTGCACTATTCCTCAAGGTCTGGGACACACAAAACTCTCTCCAGGCATCAGGCCTCCTGCAAGTGTCGTTTCTCTCTGCCTGGATTACTCTTTTCTCCAGTATTCATCTTTATCTTTATGTAACCCCTTCATCTTTATGTCTTTGCTCAGATATCATTTTATCATTGATTTTTTTGGTTTTCCTACCCTTACTGTTCTATTTTTATAAAGAGATTCAAAACCTGTGTCACTGCTGCAACCATCTTCCCAGAAACCTACTGCTTGCTTGCTTTTAATTCAACCAATAGATAGGACTCATGCTAATATAATTCATGTTCTGAAATCTTTTCTTCCAGCATACCCTTTTACAATTTCACTTGGCCTTAAGATTTTATCATGGAGTCATTCACTTGGCAATGTCTTCCTTTTCTCTCCTTTATATTGACATTCTCAGCTTGCCATTTTGCCTGCCCAGAGCCCCTCTGATGGTGATGTAGGGCAAGTGAATCCCCAAATTGAGACTCAGCATGGGAGGGATTTTGCCTTTGCCCAGGAACAAATTCAAGGGCAATCCAGTGGTGTTAGACAGCAAATTATTTTTTTTATTTTTTTTTTTTTTTTGAGAAGAAGTTTCACTCTTGTTGTCCAGGCTGGAATGTAATGGTATGATCGCGACTCACTGCAACCTCCGCCTCCTGGGTTCAAGTGATTCTCCTGCCTCAGCCTCCTAAGTAGTTGGGATTACGGGCATGTGCCACCACACCTGGCTAAATTTTTTTGTATTTTTTTAGTAGAGACGGGGTTTCTCCATGTTGCTCAGGCTCGTCTCAAACTCCCAACCTCAGGTGATCCGCCCGCCTCAGCCTTCCAAAGTGCGGGGATTACAAGCACGAGCCACCACCACACCCAGCCTAGACAGCAACTTTTATTGAAGCAGCAGAGTGCGCAGCAGCAGCAGAGGTCCCGCTCCCGGCAGAGCGGGCCTACACCAGAGCCAATGTGCCCAGGGAAGCAGCTCAAGGGCAGTTCTGCAGTCAAATTTATGCTCACTTTTAATTACATGCAAATTAAACGGCAGGTTGTTCAGACTTTTCTAGAAAAAAGCTTGTATTTTTCACGTCATTGCCTTGGAAAGGGGTGGTAAACTCTGGGTGTTGCCATGACAGTGGAAAACTGAGATGGCACTGGTGGATGTGTCTCCTGGAGAGATGCTTTCACCTCTTCCTTGTTTCAGCTATTCTTCAGTCTGGTCTGGAGTCAAGTCCCCACCTCCTACCTCAACTGTGTGTTTTGTGCTAGTCTTGCTGATTATGGATTATGTCTTTCTGTATTTTCCTTCCTATCAAGTGTATCTGTTTCTGTGGGAAACTTTTCCCAAATGACAGATCCATTGAGGAAAAAAAAATCTAAAAAACTCACCAATTTTCTTAATAATCCAAAGGAATGCATTTCAAATGGTGGGATTCAGACATCAAAAGCAGGCATTGCTCTTGCTTCCTACAATGTATTTTTTTGCACCTACCAGCCAAGGAACAGAGAAAGACCTTCAGTCTTGGAAAATATTTCCTCTTTCATTACATCCAGGGAAATTCAAAAGATTTGGAATCCATCAGGATTTCTCAAATATTCGCTATCACTTAAAGTACACGTTGCATACAGATATGAAAGGTCAACAAGAAAGATGGCTTTCCGGTCCTTAACTCTTTTGGAATAGTTACCTTTTCATCCAGTTCCTGAAAGCAAGAAACCAGAGAGTAAAAACAGTGTGTGCTCCTGACAGCTGCAGTACTGAGATAACTGCAATTCCACAGGAAGAGACACGTCATAAGAATTGACACAGTGACTCGAATTAACTGAGGTAATCTTGACGCTGATCATCGTGTTATCTTCCTAGAGTTACATACTGCCGAATTCCTTTTCTTATATTTTAAAATGTTAACTAATTTGTTTAATATTTCTTCTTTGCCAGAGCAAAATTAGAGAGAAGTAAAGTTTTCTTTGACCCCTAGCATCTCTCTATTCTTTTTGATAATATTTATAGTTCTGTTGGCCTCCATTACAATAATACCCCCTATTTTTTTGGGTAAATGAAATAGAACATCTAATACTAATAGACTGACATCCATGATGTTTCCAAGATAGGGAGAATTACGAGAGAATTTATAAATGTTTTAAAATTAGGCAATAATACTTAAGATTATTTTTCTAAAAAAAAATAAAGTTAATATCTTGATTTCCTAATATGAAGTTTTTTTTTCGTTTGTTTGTTTGTTTTTTGTTTTTTTTATGTTTCAGCTGTCAAATAAAACTCTCAAATTTTCCTGGTGTGTCAGTTCAAAATAAATGTGCACTTGTTTCTTTGTCACAAGATTCTCTAACTATCCTCTCCATATTTATTTCACTAATATGATAAGCATTGACGTCAATACTCTTTCCTTGCTTCCAACTCTATTCACTCCATGATGGTATCAAATCGTTTCCTGAATGAGAGAAAAACTCATAAATATTTTATTGTGGTCGAATCATTATGTCAAGTGCTTCCTGATTGTCTCTTTGAACTGTTTATTTTTTGCTTTTTAATGGGCCGTGGTTTGGTAAGAGTGTGTTGAATGAATGAGATTTTTGGATGCTGACATTAGTCATGCCATTTGGAATATTTCAAACATGAGTTTAATTTTACCTGGCCTAATATTTTTATTTTCTGCGGGTTGCAGTATATTACTTCCAATATACAGCAAATATTCATTTGTATTATACTGATGAATTTTATTTTCACTTTGCATCCAACTTAATGTCTATTGAGGTATAAATTAGTTGTTTTTAAGGTACTGTGTTCAATGGCCTGTACCAGCCAAAGAAGGCTTCTAGCCATTTACCTTTGACTATGGTATTTTACTCCAAGAAATTTCAAGTTTAGTTTTAGGAGAAACAAATCTTCCAGAACCTTGATAGCTTCTAACAGATTTGTCCAGCATCATAATATACTAGCTAATTTTTAAAAGGCAGTTTGGAATGTCTTAGGAGTCAGAAAAAGATTTTTTAGAATGCAAATACTAAATACTACTCAGCATTTATCTAATGTTAATGCTAACACTAGACCTCAGTATGAAAGTTCATGCAGCCAAGCTGGGACTGAAAATACCTGTAAAATATTCACAGTAGTATAATTAATAGGATGATTTCCAAATAGGGCACATTTATTTTAAAATTATGATAATTATTACTTTTCAAATAAAGCTCTCAGTTTTGCTAAATCATAATAGTGGATTCTTCTAAAATAACCTTCATTCAAAAACATGTACATGTCTAAGAAGTAAATTAGATTTCTGTGAATTACTCGAGTTTTGCTTTATTGATATAAACTCTAAAATTGATAATTAAATCAGAATCCTCTGTTAAGAACTATATCTAAATTAGTGATGGCCTGTTTGATGGAAAAATGGACTTTTTGCAGTTCAAAAGCAAAACATAAATTTTAAGGCTATTCTCACAAAGCACATAAGTCATAAAATATAGTAGACAGTCAAATATCCAACTCCAATCCGTATCAGTCCTCTAACATAGTTAAAATTCAAAGATGCAAGTTTCAATCTGTAAAACTCGGGGGCCCCTTACAGCATTTTTAGGGATTATTTGAATTTTAAAATGTTAAATTCTGACTTTATGATACTAGCAAGAACTGTAGTTTATGAAAAATAAATTGAAATTCTGGTGTGCTTCTCCACCAGTATTATTCACTCCTTACCCCTCCCAATTCACTTTCTGCCTGCTTTCTGCCTAGGGAGCTTAATTCTAAGGACTGTACAACCTAGGGTCTTTTTCATTGGTTTTTGCTGAGATCACCCAGTGAGGGTTACCAGGCAGAATAAATAGTAGTCATATATCTCCTTCCACTTTTTGGCTGGGTTGTCTGTCTTTAACTGTAGCTTTTGCAGGATAACCCTTCTCCATCATCTATAACTGTCATAAGATTTGAGTAACACAACTTTCTCCCCTCTTATCTGCAGGCTTAGGAAGTTTCTGGCTGAGCTTCCTAATATTGGTGAGTCTCTGGGCACTCTGCCATCCCTTCATGATTCTGTTAAACCTACCCTTAAATCAGCAAATATTTCTTTTATTGAACTCTCTTCAATTAGCTCTTTGAGTTAATTAATTATGTCATCTGTTCCCGGCCAGAACTCTGCCTAGTATACCTGGTTTGGTCTTCCTCATTGCCACCACCATATAAATTGGTCACTCAGCCACTCAGCACCATTCCTTCCATCAGTAGTGTAATAATAACAATAATACCAGCAAAATGATACTAGCTTACTACATGCCAGAGTGAGTGGTTCAGGCATGCTAGAAAATCTGCCAGGTATTTTATCATTATTATCTCAATTACATGCTCACAGGCATCCTAGGAAACAACTACAATAGTTATTTCTAATTTACAGATGAAGTAAGTAACTTAACTGAAGTCTTGGCCTGTAAATTGTGAAGCAGAGCTTCAACCCTGGAACACTGACTGTAGAAATTATATTTTGAACTGCTTGACTCTCATTCTTGTCTGTAACCAGCTTCCTAAATGGTTGAAGTGACTGGTGAAACAAGGAGATTTTTACCTTAAAATCTGAGCATTCACTTTGAATCTAAGCATTCCCGTTACCTTAAAAAACCAAGCATTCCTTTTATCTTAAAATTTTATACCTCCATGATTAAAATATGACACCCAAAATACTAAAATTAAACAAAGAAGCATCTCTACTAAGAATAAGATGTATTATCTACAAACAGTTGGTAACTTGGAAGCACAGAGTAACTGGCATACAATCTGAACATATGTGCTATTGGACAGAGAAGATCTCACAAAAATGACTATTTCTCACATAAACAAGGATGGCAGCGATGAGACTCAGACTTGCAGAATGTAGCTAAAGGCTCCAAAGTTGTAGGGGAGTAGTGGAAAAAGGAAGGACAGACCAAAAGAGAATCCATCAATAGCAGCTCTTCAGAGTTTGATAGCCTGGGTCGGAGGATACACACCACCTGTTTTGCATGCTTGTCCAACGCCTGTCTTTCTAATTCAAGCTTCCATTTTATTTTCCCCAGTATCATCCACAACAGTATTTGTGAGTTTAATGAAATGCTGAAGGACTATATTCTTTAGAGCAATGGCCCTGAGAGATTTCTATTATCATCATCAATAATCACTTTTAGCCTAAGGATTTTAGAAATGGAACCAAAATAATCCACTGCTTTGGGTTGGATTGGTATCATCTTTTTAAAGGGTGCCTTGCAATTCTGTACTTTAACGTAAGACTTTCCTTATTCATTGTATTCTTTCAATTTTTATTTTCTTTTCTATTCTTTTCCTTTCTCTGATTTACTTATTCCCTCCTCTTTAAGACTTTCTTTCCCTGAGCCTCAGCTGATATGAGTTTCAGGAATCGGAGCTATCTATCAGTTGAACTCTTCACCGATGACAACAGTAATGACAAGAGCACCTGAAGTCCTGTTCTCCAAGGTGAGTAATGCTATCCCTTATTGTGTTCCCAGCCTTTTATGTTCTCTCTTCTTATCAGGAAACAATGTTTCTCATTCAGTTTTAAAAGTCAACAGATTAGAATGGAAGTCAGACAAAAGCAATGCTGTACGACAGTCCAGTTCCAACTCAGCTTTTATGACGAAGCCTTTGTACCCCTTGGACAAAGGTGTATTTAGAATTTGAATTTAAAAATGTGCCTGTACTAATATGATTTCCATCTGATGTAAACAAGTATCGTTCCCTCAAACAGCACTTCTCTTTAAAATAAATAGTAGCATGATATATTTAAGGATTTTTTTTTTCTGCTTTGACTATTAGAACAAAAAACAAAGAGCTGCCTAGATAGTCAAAAAACAGTGGGACATCTGTTCTTGCCAGTTAAGGCAACTCTTTAATCACTTGGGAAGAAAAACACTGACGATAATTTTTAAGACACGTTGTCAAAAATGAATAAAGCCTTGGGAGTACCTGGTACTACGGAAAATGGCGTGAGAGCCTAAATCAGAATGAAGACTCACAGGGAAAACCTCACTTCTCCTATCGTGTGTTAACCAAGTGTTTCCAAAGAGGCATAGATACGCCTTTTTGATTATAATAGGTGTTTATTTTAATGAGTTTTAGAAAACATTTAAATAACCCACTGAATTTGGCATTTCACTATACTGAGGTTATGAGACAAAGAAATAATTTACATTACATTAAAAGTTTCACTTTAGAGACAATGTCAGTACCGACGACATTAACATATAGCAAACACATGATTGTATATGGTTGACAGAAATTTAGGGACCATGTTCTATCCTAAGCATTAGATATACATTGCCACCTAATTTTAAGGCAAAACAAACCTGCTCTATTATAGGAGCATATATTAAGATATTCTCAAGTGAACACACGCGTTAAAGCCTCAGTTGCATTGTCATGCTTTAGTGTTTCATTGGTTCACAAGCAGTGATTCGTACACAAAAAGTCATTCATTTTAAGAGAAAATTATGTTTTCTTTAAAAAAAATCAAAAACAGGAAATAAAAACATTTTATTAGAAACAACAGCCACAAAAAATTTCCTTGGTGGAATGCTAGACTTCTGGTCTTGCCATCACGTTGTAAAATCACTCTTGCTTTTGTGGAAATGGTTTTTCCACAGTGCAAAGATCTGATCTGGTTTATTTCAAAAGGTCAGGCTTGATTTTTGAACACCAATGCCTGTCTTTCTGTCTGTTCACCAAAGCACTGGACTTCATTTTTTATGTGAACAAAATGAAAATGAATGTGGAAGAAATGTGGAAAGGGATGAGCTGTAAGTCATTCTTCGCTCTTCCAAGAAATAAAGATATTCTTCCACGATGGTTGAGGGGCAAACAGTTGGTAAAATTCCAGAATACCAAGTCACAAAGCAGAGGTACTGGGGATTTTAGATGTTGATAGAATCCGGAGTGAAAAAAAAAAAAAAAACAGTTGGCAGCAAAGGAAGAGGAAAGGGAAGAGGAAAGGAAAGAGAATCCTGTGACAAGTTACTGTTCCAAATAATTCCAGTGGCCACCCTTTCCTCACCCACCCTCATGTAGAAAAAAAATGGGGAAAAATGCAGACCATTGGGCAGCTCATCTAAGCTTCTTTGGGCTGAAAAGCTATGGTGGAAATTTCATATAAAAGTGTTATTTTATGAGATTATCTGTCTTTTATTTTTATTAAAGTGGCCAAACATTCCCCTAAATAGACCTTTCCCTGGAATCTTGGAGTTTGGATTCCTGTCCTGGAAGCAAAATGCATAGAGACTGATTAAAGTGGAACACACACACACACACACACACACACACACACACCCACCCCTAAACAAACATTACCCAAACTTTGATTTTTAAAAATTTTTTTCTGTCTTACCCAGATAGTTCCACTTCATTCCTTTTCATTCAAATCGGGAAGAATTCTAAAATATTTTATATTATAAATTGGCCTGAGAGGAGTCTATGTTGTGTATATTAGTTGGCATTATACAGAATCCCAAGAAATAAGATGTATTTACATTTATTTCTAAAAGGCACTTAGACTTCAAGGCTGGGCACAGTGGCTCGCACCTGTAATCCCATCATTAGGGAGGCCAGTACAGGAGGACTGCTTGATCCTGGGAGTCTGAGACCAGCTTGGGCAACATAGTGAGGCTCCATCTCTACAAAAAATTTAAGAAAAAAATTTGCCTGGCATGGTGGTGTATGCTTGTAGTACTAGCTACCCAGGAGACTGAGGCAGAAGGATCAATTGAGCCCAGGAGGTCGAGGCTGAAATGAACCATGATGGCGTCACTGCACTCCTGCCTGCGCAACAGAGTGAGACCCTGTCTCAAAAAAAAAAAAAAAAAAAAGTACACTTTCAGAAAGACTTCCAAAATTGTATCAGGATTCTTTTGTTTTAGACCTTTAAAAGGTAGAATGATATTTATACATTTTAATTTGTGATCTGTTACTACCAGAGCATTATAAAGACATAAATATGCCATGTCCTAGTTTCTATTAATGTCTCTTTATTTCAACAATGATTGATTTTTCTAACTTTAAAATTCCCCAACAAAATAAAAGACACAGTCTCTTGTCATGAGTCATTTTATCACTGTGATTCAGGAAGTTTATTACAAAACTAACTAAAGACACACAACATATACAAGGAAATGATATGCTTGTTTAAACAACTGAAGTTAGGAAAAATGGGGAAAATACATTTGTTTGTCATTGGTAAACAGTAGTCTCAAAACATAGATGATCAATCTTTGAAATAAGTAGTAATTCTGACAACTATAAACATAGGAGAACAAATTTTCTTTCCATCCATCCTCCAGACAATCATTTTCCTAGGCTCTTCAGAAAATAATATGTTGGATGTTGAAAATGGATGTAGTACATATGGGAACCAATAAGGTTGGATTGGAAAATGATCTTAGGCTTTTTTCACATTGGGTATTGAACTGTCCAGTAACGTCATAAAGAAAGATGTGTGAAATCCAACTGCTGAAACAATGTCTGGTGGCAGGACTACTCCTGCACTCCCCTGCTATCTCTCTACCCAGTTCTTTTATGCATTTGCCTCTTTGATCCTCTCATTTTTAAATCTCCTTCCACTTCAGGTATCTTTGCATCATGTCTCTGTTACTTATTAGTGTTCATCTTGGAATATCTGTTTTGAATTTGTGTGTGTGTGTGTGGTGTGTGTGTGTGTGTGTGTGTGTGTAAAAGAGAAAGAGCAAGAGAGAGAGAGATTCCTGCAGTATAAACTTTCTAAGGTCCTTAATATGACACCTGGTCTGGTTCAGAGCAATGAATAAAGAGGGATCATACTAAATCCTGGAACAATGCAGCAGAGTGTGGTGCTATGACCATGTGGCATGAAATTTCTGTCTGAGCACCCATCTTGAAAGGGTGGGAACATAATTGATAGTATCTTTATAAATCAGGTACCCAAGTGCTGGTGGAGTAACCTTCCTCATGAAGATTCCTGGGAAATAGAGAGCGAGGTATTCATTTGATTTTTATTGTATAAGTACGTCAAATGATTGTGCTAAAACCAAAAATCACTACCTGGGTTCTTTTATCTTTCTTTTAATTTTAATTTTTAGTTTTGGGGTACTTGTGCAGGATGTGCAAGTTTGTTACATAGGTGAATGTGTGCCACGGTGGTTTGCTGAACCTATCAACCCATCACCTAGGTATTAAGTCCAGCATGCATTAGCTATTTTTCCTAATGCTTCCTCTCCCCACCCCATACCCCAACAGGACCCAGTGTGTGTACCTGGGGTTCTTTAGTGTTATAATGGTTAGGTACATGACCTGATAATTCCAACAATACTTTCCCATTTGTTTCCACTCTAATTTTTACTATTTTTTTCTGTCCTTTCAACCTCTATACCCCACTGTCTCGGTTAGGCAACCTAAAATAACATACTGGAGGATGTTATTAAAGAAGGATTAGACTACTGGGAAGTTTATATTCACATTTACTGTGGGGTTCTTTGGGAATTTAAAAGCTGATAGATATCACTGGATGCCACTTCAATTTCACGGATGCTCTGTAAGTTACTGCAATTTTTCACCAGTTATATACAGCAGGGACTGAGTGGATCACAGCATGGAAAGCCAAATAGTAAAAGTAATAACTTTTTCCAGGTAGTTTCATAAGACCGTTTTTTTCCCCCTAACTTCCCAGAGGCAATGATCTTATCAATCTGCTCCTTCAATCTTTGCTGTTCTGCCCACTCACTTCCCCTGTCTGCAGCTTTTCCTTCCCAGTTTAGAATTCATCCCTGGGCTTACAGATCTTATGACCAATCAAGGCTTATAACTTTTTTTTTTTTTTTTAAGCTGGAGTCTTGCTCTGTCTCCTAGGCTGGAGTGCAGTGGCACCATCTGGGCTCACTGCAACTTCCAGCTCCCGGGTTCAAGTGACTCTCCTGCCTCAGCCTCCCGAGTAGCTGGGACTACAGTTGTGTGCCACCACACCCAGCTACTTTTTGTATTTTTAGTGGAGACGTGGTTTCACCTGCCAGGCTGTTCAACTCCTGGCCTCAGGTGATCCACCCACCTCGGTCTCCCAAAGTGCTGGGATTACAGGCGTGAGCCATCACGCCCGGCCCAACACTTATAACTTTTGCCAAATTCTCCAGTTGATCAACTTTATATCTACTTCAAGACTTTTTAATCCATAAGTAATGAACATATGCAATAAAAGAATAATGATCATCATCAATGTTATATTAATATAAGACTAGCTGTATGAGTTTTAGGAAACATATTTAGGCTCAACGGGTGGGGCCACATGCTAATATATCCCTGATCACTCACAGAAAGTCTTTAATTCACAGTGGTTTCCCAGTGGGTCTTGTCATTTTAATGTGATTTCACTATTAGCTAGCTGCATCATATGCATTATATATTATTTACCTGCCACATTACTTAAACTATTACTTTTAATAAACATTAAAACTGGAAGAGGGCAGAATGCGAAATAGCATGTAGTCCAAAAAGGCTGTGATAAATTTAAAAGCATTAAGGAAATACATAAAGCAGTGGCTTACAATCCAAATCTCTATACCACCTATATTCTCATTTATGATACTATTTAAATTGGTAATTTGTTCAAAGGAACAATTCTGGGGGATTCTAACTTGCGAGATCCAGAAGGGAAGGTGTAGTTTAGAAATCTGTATTTGGAAGTTTCCAAGTTTATTCTAACTACAATCACGTCAAGGAAACATTGGTCTCGAGTAAAGGACAATGCCGAGGCTGAGTTAGAAAACACACTGGTAGGTTTTAATGATCCATTGTTTAACAAGAGAGGGCTGGATGCCTGGAGAGGCGTACCACCCCCCAAAAATAGCAAAAGCAAGGAGAGGTTAAATACTGACAAATTTTAGCTAATTTGTACTTTCCATAGTAGCTGATCTCATTATGTTATGTCAATTATTTTGGTTTACATAGTTTCAAGGATGAAAGTGAGCCTTAGGTTTAGCTACTTGAAACGCAGATACTATTCAGTCTATCACACCAGTCTGGGCAAATTATTCATTTTATAAGAAAAAGACAATGATAGACTGGATTAAGAAAATGTGGCACATATACACCATGGAATACTATGCAGCCATAAAAAAGGATGAGTTCATGTCCTTTGTAGGGACATGGATGAAGCTGGAAACCATCATTCTCAGCAAACTATTGCAAGGAAAAAACACGTCTCTGCCCGGCCGCCCCATCTGGGAAGTGAGGAGCATCTCTGCCCGGCCGCCCATCGTCTGGGAAGTGAGGAGCGTCTCTGCCCGGCCACCCATCATCTGGGATGTGAGAAGCGCCTCTGCCTGGCCGCCCATCATCTGGGATGTGAGGAGCGCCTCTGCCTGGCCGCCCCGTCTGGGAGTGAGGAGCGCCTCTGCCCGGCCGCCCATCATCTGGGAAGTGAGGAGTGCCTCTGCCCGGCCACCCATCATCTGGGAAGTGAGGAGTGCCTCTGCCCGGCCGCCCATCGTCTGGGAAGTGAGGAGTGCCTCTGCCTGGCCGCCCCGTCTGGAAAGTGAGGAGCGTCTCTGCCCGGCCGCCCCGTCTGGGAAGTGAGGAGCGTCTCTGCCTGGCCGCCCCATCTCGGAAGTGAGGAGCGTCTCTGCCCGGCCGCCCATCTTCTGGGATCTGAGGAGCGCCTCTGCCCGGCCGCCACGCAGTCTAGGAAGTGAGGAGCGCCTCTGCCCGGCCACCCCGTCTGGGAAGAAGTGAGGAGCGTCTCTGCCTGGCCCCGTCTGGAGGAGGCCCTGCCCGCCCCCATGCGTCCTGCCGGGGAAGTGAGGAGCGCCTCTGCCCGGCCGCCCCGTCTGGGAAGTGAGGAACCTCTGCCCGGCCGCCCCGTCTGGGAAGTGAACGTCTCTGCCGGCGCCCATCGTCTGGGATGTGAGGAGCACCTCTGCCGCTGCCCCGCCTCGCCCCCCCCCCGTCTGAGGACTCCCCTGCCCCCCTCTAGGAAGTGAGGAGCGCCTCTGCCCGGCCGCCCTCGTCTGGGAAGTGAGGAGCCCTCCCCGCCCCCATCTGGGAGGGCTCTGCCCGCCGCCCCGTCTGGGAAGTGAGGAGCCCTCTGCCCGCCCCCTCTGGAAGGAGGCCGCCCCCCCCCTGCCCCCCGCCCCCGTCGGGAAGTGAGGAGCGCCTCTGCCCGGCCGCCCTGTCTGGGAGGTGAGGAGCGCCTCTGCCCGGCCGCCCTGTCTGGGAGGTGAGGAGCGCCTTTGCCCGGCCGCCCTGTCTGGGAGGTCTACCATGGAGGCCAGACGCAGTGTGTGGGCTGGAGGTGGTGGCTCGCGCCTGTAGTCCCAGCACTCTGGGAGGCGGAGGCGAGTTGATCACTTGAGGCTAGCAGTTCGAGACCAGCCTGGCCAACATGGCGAAACATATGAAAAATACAACAAACAAACCAACCAACCAACCCAGCAACAACAAAACAGGTCTACCCTGGAGTCATACTCTAATTTTTTCTATTTTCCTCCCTTTCTGATCCTTTATCCCACTTTTTCTTCCTCTTCCTTCTCCTTCTTCTTTGTCAAAGACATAGAGGATTGAGTTATTATCATTGATCTATACAAAGTCCCTCTCTCATTTATTTTCTTTAATTCCCACCCCCCATTTCTATTCCCCGTCTTCCCATGTGCAACCTTCCTAATATGTTTGACATGCATCTATTTGTTTGTATGTATTTTTAGAAAATGTTTGTTTTGTGTGCAAAAAAAAAATTAAAAAAAAAAAAAAGGATGAGTTCATGTCCTTTGTAGGGACATGGATGAAACTGGAAACCATCATTCTCAGCAAACTATTGCAAGGATAAAAAAACAAACACCGCATGTTCTCACTCATAGGTGGGAATTGAACAATGAGAACACTTGGACACAGGAAGGGGAATATCACACACTGGGGCCTGTTGTGGGGTGGGGAGAGGGGGGAGGGACAGCATTAGGAGATATACCTAGTGTAAATGACGAGTTAATGGGTGCAGCACACCAACATGGCACATGTATAAATATGTAACAAACCTGCACATTGTGCACATGTACCCTAGAACTTAAAGTACAATAAAAATATGTATATATATAAAGAAGAAAAAGAACTACCAAATGATCACATAAATGGAATATTCTGTAAAGCGCATTTAGCATATTATGTCCCTGAATATAATCCCAATGGAAAATGTAATCAGAGGGCCTTTTAGTAATTAGAGGGCCAAATAGAGAAGCTTGTTTAATGGAACCAAAATAGGCACAAAACTCTTTAAGACTCTGTCTCAAATGCACCATGCAAGAATGCACTCTGCTCATGTATATTTCTTTTTATTTATTGTTTTCTTAGACAGAGTCTCACTCTGTCACCCAGGCTGTAGTGCAGTGGCACGATCTCAGCTCACGGCAAGCTCCGCCTCCCGGGTTCACGCCATTCTCCTGCCTCAGCCTCCCCCAAGTAGCCGGGACTACAGGCGCCCGCCATCATGCCCGGCTAATTTTTTCTTTTTGTATTTTTAGTAGAGATGAGTTTTCACCATGTTAGCCAGGATGGTCTCAATCTCCTGACCTCATGTTCCACCCACCTCGGCCTCCCAAAGTGCTGGGATTACAGGCGTGAGCCACCACGCCATATTTCTAAGACTCAATTTCTTCCGTGTTCTCAGGCTGAACATTTTTCATTGCTCTAACTGATGTATTTTTTATACAGATTTTAATATTTTATTTTGTTTCTTTTTCCCTTATTAAAAAATGTCCCATTCTGCTTATGTGTAGATTGTAATATTTTATATTAGGCTAGTGGTATATACACCACAGAAACATTCTGACTTGTAAATATCTCCACCCTGATTTATTTTGTATTTCTCTGAAAGCATAAATCTTTTTGTCATGTTAATTTACCAACATCCCAAGGTTAAATTATCTCATGTGCTTGTAAAGAGAACATGAAGGATAAATCCCAGAATAACTCCCCTCTTGGCTTGACATGGTCCCAAACCTACCAGACAGGACCAGCTACATAATTTGTAGGGCCCAGTGAAAAATGTAAATGTAGGACCCCTAATCAAAAAGCAGAGAAAAAATGCCTTGGAGATATTAAAATAGAAAACTTTTTCTTTAAAATATATAAACTTACAAAATGTAATAGGGATAATGCGATACATGAGTATATCATAACAGTGTAAACTTGCAAATTACATAAAAGTGATTTTGAGGTCATAAGTTTATATAATAAACTAAATAATAATACTTTGTAATGTGGTATCTTAATAAAATGTTTTTGGTTCACTTTTCTGCAAAAATATTTGTTCCTCAAAATGTATATACTTTTAGCAGCTACATTTTCAACTGGTATGATTGAAAGTGGCATTATTTGCTCTTGGAAAATGCAAGTTTGCAAATATTTTTTGAAAATTTTTAATTTTAAGAAGAATCTCTCTGCTAGTGTAACTATTACTGGAGCTGTTAGAAGTATTTTGTAGGCTGTGACAACTTGAGGATATATTTAAAATAAGTTATTTCAAAATATAAATTCACCCAGAAAAATCTTCCTTAAAAAATTTAACTATTCATAGAAATCATTTTTATGGAAGTCTGAATTTAATTTGTGAATTTTATTGTGAATTTATACAATCGCCTTGTAATATATTTCCTTTGATATCCTACAATTTGTTGAGTCTTATAAGCTGAAAGTGGCTTCATGATTTGCATATAATTCAAAATTCCTACTTACGCATTCTATCACTTTATCTTGATTAAAGGAAAATATTAAGTTGTCCTTCTTGTTAGTAATTGATCCACAGGAGCTTCAAACAAAAACAGTGCTCTTTTCAGTTGAATGCAATAATCTTTCAGTTTAATTTCTGTTATTCGCGGAATCGTATTCCCTCCCAAAATTTACATGTTGAAGTCGTAAACCCTCTAATTCTTAATGTGATTGTATTTGGAAACAGGGCCTTTAAAGAAGTAATTAGCTCTTTAGTTTAATTAGATCCCATCTGTCAATTTTGGCTTTTGTTGCCATTGCTTTTGGTGTTTTAGACATGAAGTCCTTGCCCATGCCTATGTCCTGAATGGTATTGCCTAGGTTTTCTTCTAGGGTTTTTATGGTTTTAGGTCTAACATTTTAGTCTTTAATCCATCATGAATTAATTTTTGTATAAGGTGTAAGGAAGGGATCCAGTTTCAGCTTTCTACATATGGCTAGCCAGTTTTCCCAGCACCATTTATTAAATAGGGAGTCGTTTCCCCATTTCTTGTTTTTGTCATGTTTGTCAAAGATCAGATGGTTGTAGATACGCAGCATTATTTCTGAGGGCTCTGTTCTGTTAAAGAGCTTCTGCACAGCAAAAGAAACTACCATCAGAGTGAACAGGCAACCTACAGAATGGGAGAAAATTTTTGCAATCTACTCATCTGACAAAGGGCAAATATCCAGAATCTACAATGAACTCAAACAAATTTCCAAGAAAAAAACAAACAACCCCATCAAAAAGTGGGTGAAGGATATGAACAGACACTTCTCAAAAGAAGACATTTATGCAGCCAAAAGACACATGAAAAAACGCTCATCATCACTGGCCATCAGAGAAATGCAAATCAAAACCACAATGAGATACCATCTCACACCAGTTACAATGGTGATCATTAAAAAGTCAGGAAACAACAGGTGCTGGAGGGGATGTGGAGAAATAGGAACACTTTTACACTGTTGGTGGGACTGTGAACTAGTTCAACTGTTGTGGAAGTCAGTGTGGCGATTCCTCGGGGATCTAGAACTAGAAATACCATTTGACCCAGCAATCCCATTACTGGGTATATACCCAAAGGATTATAAATCATGCTGCTATAAAGACACATGCACACGTATGTTTATTGCGGCACAACTCACAATAGCAAAGACTTGGAACCAACCCAAATGTCCAACAATGACAGACTGGATTAAGAAAATGTGACACATATACACCACGGAATATTATGCAGCCATAAGAAAGGATGAGTTCATGTCCTTTGTAGGGACATGGATGAAGCTGGAAACCATCATTCTCAGCAAACTATCGCAAGGACAAAAAACCAAACACTGCATGTTCTCACTCATAGGTGGGAATTGAACAATGAGAACACATGGACACAGGAAGGGGAACACCACACACCGGGTCCTGTTGTGAGGTGGGGGCAGGGGGGGAGGGAAAGCATTAGGAGATATACCTAATGTTAAATGACGAGTTAATGGGTGCAGCACACCAACATGGCACATGTATACATATGTAACAAACCTGCACGTTGTGCACATGTACCCTAGAACTTAAAGTATAATAATAAAAAAAAGATGTATTAAAAAAAGAAGTAATTAAGGTAAAATGAGTTCATATGAGTCCTTAATTCAATATATTTTGTGTCTTTATAAGAAGAGATCAGGACAGAAGCACACACAGGAAGAAGATCAAGTGAAGACACAGAGAGGGGAAAACGGCATTTACAAGCTGAGGAGAGAGACGTAGAAGAAACAATCCTAAGGATACCTGACTCTTGGACTTCTTGTCTCTGGATTTGTGATGAAATACATTTTTGTTGTTTCAGGTACCTGATTTGTGGTACTTTATTATAGCATCCCTAGCAAACTAATGAAATTTCTATTGCTAAACCTATGGATATTTGCTTTAAAATGTTGCAGCAGTTTGCAAACCTGAAGATTTCCTACCTTCTTTAAAGTAACAACCACATGCTGTTTATGTTCTTAGAATCTTGGTTCTTAAAAATAACAGTGCAGTGTCAAAAGAATGTTTTATATGTTCATTTTCTCTGACACTAAAAATCGCATTTTATTCTTGTTAGCATACCATAAAAATTCACACACTGCTGATATTTATATTGAAATTGCACTGAATCTATAGAAGAAACTGGGTAGAATAAACATCATTAGAATATTGATACTTCCTATTGGTGAGATTGTCTTCCTTTATTTAGGTCTATTTTAATGTCTGAATATTAGTTTTACAAATTTCCCCTTAAAGGGCTTGTGTAGGATCTATGCATAGATAACTGTTGATTCTCTGAATTATATCTTTAATTTTTTTGTCTGTTTGTCTCAGGTGTATACAATTGCATTTGATTTCTCTTATCAATTATAGATCCAACAAAATTGTTTAAGTCTCTTTTCATAATTTTCCTATGCTTTTTCTCCTATACTTTTATATAGCCAATTATAGAATGTGGTAATATAGCAGATGTTATTCCTTTTCATTTTTATACCATTTACATTCTTTTTTCTTTTCTTTTATTTATTTTTTCGAGATGGAATCTTGCTCTGTCACCCAGGCTGCAGTGCAGTGGTGCGATCTCAACTCACTGCAAACTCCGCCTCCTGGGTTCAAGCGATTCTCCTGCCTCAGCCTCCTGAGTAGTTGGGATTACAGGCATGCACCACCACACCAGCTAATTTCTGCATTTTTAGTAGAGATGGGGTTTTGCTATGTTGGCCAGGTTGGTCTCAAACTCCTAGCGACCTCACGTGACCTACCCACGTCGGTCTCCCGAAGTGTTGGTATTACAGGCATTAGCCACTGCACCTGCCTTTTTTATTTTCTTAAGTGCCTTAGTTAGAACCCCAACTAGAATGTCAAATAAAAATGATAGTGATAAATGTCTTTGTTTTGTTACATATTAAAAAGCAAATGTTTTTAATGTTTCATTAGTAAGCTTTTTATTTCTTAAAATATAGGTTATATCCTCTAGCATGTTTTAAGATTGTAACGTCTTTCCCTAGTTTGAAATCAGAATTTTCTTCCACGATCTTTTTTTTAAGTTTTCAATTGACACGTAATAACTGTGTACATTTATGGCATACAGAGTTATGTTTTGATACATACAAGGTATAGTGATCAGATCAGGGTAATTATTAATAGTATATCCATCATCTCAAATATTTATCATTTCTTTGTGTGGAAACATTTAATTTCTAGCTATTTAAAGGAATCTATTACTGTCAACTACAGTCATCCTAGGATGCTATAAAACACTAGAACCGGTACCTTCAGGACCTTTTATTCTTATTGTAGAACTGAGGGGCGTGAGGTTTAAAGAGATTACGTGATTTGCCCGAGTTGAAATCGTAATTTCAAAAGGATACTTTCAAATGCAAATCAGCCATTCATTCTTGGGATAAACTTCAATTGGTCTTGATGTTTTTACCTTTTTCACTTAATGTTGCATTATATTAGCTATTTTGTAAAAATTTATGAACTTATATTTATATATACAATTGGCCTATCTACCATAGAGATGTCATTTTCTCTTTTCACTTTATTATATTCTTCAATGCATTAATAGTTTATATTTTATGATTTGAAGTCTATCAGTATATTCCTTTTTAAAATCCATTTGGTTATAATGCTTATAAAAGCCCTCTCAAGCCCAGAATTATAAATTCTACTTTTTTTTCCAAATACTTTGGTGATGTTATATTTCTTCTTACCATTTTTATCTATACAGGTCTGTAATTTAGTCTTTGGTAAAACAGAATTAATGGATAACCTCTTTATTCCCACCGAAGTGCAATCCATATGATTATTAACCCTTACATACAGTCATGTACTACATAATGACATTTTGGTGAACAACAGACTGCATATACTACAGTGGTCCCATAAGATTGTCATACCATATGTTTACTGTACATTTTCTATGTTTAGATACACAGATACTTGCCATTGTGTTGCAATTGCTTATGGCATTCAGTACAGTAACATGCTGTACAGGTTTGTAGCTTTGGAGCAATAGGCTATATCATATAGTCTTGATGTGCACTAGGCTATATCATCTAGGTTTGTGTAAGTACAGTCTATGATCTTCACACAACAAAACTGTCTGCCAACACATTTCTCAGAATGTTCTCCTGTTATTAGGTTATGCATGACTGTGTATACCTGGGTATATTAGTTACCTGTTACTGCATACAGCAAGTGATGCAGAAGAAAGCATGGCAAAAGCCATAATGTCTTTCATGGCCTAACACCAGAAGCCACATGGTCATTTCAACAATATCCTATCTTCAACACAGTCAGCACTATTCCCACTGGGAGAAGAAGACACCAGAACATGAACAAATACCAGGAGACAAGGAGCATGTGGGGGCCATCTTGAAGGCTGGCTGCCATGTTTTATCTATTAATGACTATCCATTCTTTTCCATTAAACTGAATACCCGTTGTGAGTCCAAACATACAGTATTCTATTACTTAATAAGATAATTTCTCTCAGATTATTTCTTTGTTGCATTTTTCATTTACTTAGTCTTTTAGATAAATTTTAGAATCATTTTGTCAGTTGTAAAAACTTGGGAAGAATTTCTTACATATAAAATTCACATATTTTAAGAGGGTGAGGACATTTATTGGCACTGCTCTGACCTATATTAAAATATGAAGAACTGACATCTTGAGAATATTATGGCTTCCAACCCACAACTCGAATAGCTTTCCCTTAATTTTTCTATCTGATTTTTTAGTACATTTTATTTTCATTAGTTAAATGAATTTTTGTTACATTTATTCCTAGGTATTTTGTATTTACTTCCATTGTGAAGGAGATTTCTTTCCATTATTTTTGTAACCTTTAATACTGTTCTGCAAAAAAAAAAAAAAAAAAAAAAAAAATCTATTGCTTTTTCAACTGCGTTAGTGTTTGGAATGGCTTCACATATAAGCTTTTTGAATTTTCCCAATAACTCTATTATCTACAAATTATGATAATTTTATCACTGCCACTTTATTTTTTAACCTATGATTTAGTGTTAAGTTCCTGTAAATTGAGTGGCACTTTAGGAACAAAATTAAATGTGTTTACCATCTGCAACTTCCTCTTTTCTGTTATTAAGAGGTAATGATTACAACTGAGAAACACTTACATAGCACTTATTTTCCAGGAGGCACTTCTTTAACTACTTTACGCTGGTTAACACTGTATTCCTAACCATAACTTTATGAGGTGAACACTCCCAATTTTACAATGAGAAAATGGGGGCACTGAAAAGTAAGGTAATTAATTAAAGTCACGGACCTATTAAGTAGCAGAGACAAGATTCCAGTCTTAGTAATCTGGCTCCTTACTTGGTTCCTGTAACCATTAAGCTATATCACCTCTCAAGGAACTATCTCTGTGGCATCTGAAATCTTAAGAAAGGCACCCAAACACTCCTTTGGGTGTAAGGAAGGTGACAACTCCTGCTTTGTTAGGGAGTTCATTCCCATCTTAAAGATGTATTAGATCAGAAACTGAAACTGAAGGGAACCCTACAGACCAACTAGCCCTACCTGGTAGACTACAGATGAGGGAGAATTAAGAAGAAATCCACAGGGAAACTGTTTTTCCTAAAGTCTTGCAAGTACCTAATGGAAGCAACTGGGCTTTTGAAAGATGACTGAGGTGGAATTATAACTTATGCATTTCTATTGATGTGTAATTAAATGCTCTTCTCCTATTCAGAGTGATAAGTAATCAATAGAAATGACAGGAGACTGAAATCTAATGGAAAATGATGGAAAGATTTGAATTCGTGTTCCCGGAGAGAATAACCCTAATCCCTGGGTCCTTAAGAATGGGCAGCACAAACACTCTTAGGCGATTTTAAAGTTATAGCAGTCTCTATTTGTGCAGAAGCGTCAGCTGTTTTCAAAGTATGTGAATGTTCCTTTTATTTTAGGCAGAGGATACAAAACAAAAATAAAATACAGATAAACACAAAACCTTTAAGTTGTCTTAAAAAAAATTCTGGGCTTATTTAAATTTTCAGACAGAGCTAAGCCTGATATTCCAGCTTTCAATAAGGTTCACAGTGTTGGTTGTGATTCTTGATTTTTTTTTTAACTTTTTAATCACTACTTTGATCGTTGTTTTTTGTTCACAGTGTTTGGTGAGGAGGGGGAGTTTTACCAGTCCTACTGGAAAGAACGTGTTGTTCTTTCATAAACACATGGAAATTCTTATTTTCACTAACTTGCTTTTTCTTTCCATGGAAGACTCTTTGGAAACATAGCATCTCATTTGGAATGGCAACTAGTGGTGGAAATCCGTTTTTAGCCTTTAGCCCATCATTTCTGCATGGCCAATATTCAACTCTGGAAAGATGGCATCAACCAATTCCTCAAAAAGCAGTCCATGTTCCTTAAAATACCTCCAGGTTACCAATCTCTTGCTACCATTTATTCTTACAAGAAGGAAGGGGTTAATTATTTGACTCTATTTTCTTTGAGTCTTCCTAATTCAATTTCCAGGTGTACAAAATTGGCCCTTAATAAACAAAGTACTGTAATGATTGATTACTGGTCTTCCATAACCTATTTTCTCCCTTTACTCTAATTTGGATTATAAACTAAATAATGAACCTATTAGTAATCTCACTAGAAACAAGTGTAAAACGGTCAAATGACGTACAGTTTTGATTTCCTCGGTGCATAAATTAGATCAAGTGCGTGAATTGATTGGAATATTCTGAACTTTTCCCCTTTAAAAAGTACATTGGGGAAAACAGATTTGGATAAAATTCTATGTTTAAAATATTCTGCATTAACAATTTAGACAACTTCTTTGGTAAAGAGAATGGAAAGTTGGCATGGAGCTCCAAAATATATACTGCAAACCGTGGCAAAATATCCAGTCTATTTTACACATTGTCCACATATGGACATGCAGTATTTTACAGAGTTTTATGAAATTACCAACATTAGAGGCAATGTATATTTTTATAAGCGACAAGTAATAAGTCATTCTTTGCATATATTATGAAAAAGAACATTAGAAACTGGATATCATGGTTTTTTTTTAAACTCTGATCTGTATAGAACTGCAATAAATATTCAGTTCATTTTTCAGGTAAAAAGTAACTCCAAAATGAATAAAGTAAACCACAAATTAAAAAATTCACTAGAAAATTTGAATTGTGTAGGCAATTGATCTTTCTCTTTGTAAAACCACTTCCTTCACATTGTTTAGACTTTTTCAATAATTTGTAGGTTGTGTATGTGTGCACGTATGTACATGTGCATGCTTTAATTAACATCACAATATTTTCAACAGATACAGAGACTTGTATTTGTTTTGGAGAAATGTCTGTCAATCAACAAATATAATTAGACTAAATATTCTCTTAGATCAATATGTGTATGTGTATACATTTAATCTGTTTGAATATCAATTTATTGGTATGTCAAATCCTTAGCAGAAATCACTTTGCTTTAATATAGTCCACTTGTTATGAGTCAGATACTTTTAGTTTAATGTTTAGTTTATAATGTGATACGAAGGATGTGGTGAACAATCTCTTTTCATAGATCAATGGTAGGCTAGAATAACATTGTGTGTATATAGATATATATATACAATCTTTGGCAATCTTTGGCTTTCTTTGGCTCCTAGTTGCACCTTTCCAATCTCTGTCACTGTTTTTGCATGGCCTTCTTCTCTGTGTGTCCTCTACTCTTCTTATACAGACACCAGTCTTGGATTTAGGACCCACACTTACCCAGTGTGAACTCACTTTAATTGGCAAAGGCCCTGTTTCCAAATAAGGCCACGTTCTAAAGCTCCAAGAAGACATGAATTTTAGGGGACACTGTTCAACCCACTACAGCTTCCAAAACGCATAATTAAAGGAAAGTTGCAGCAACTAAAAATAAAGTTTAAAAATGATAGTTTTAGACACAGAAAGCAGAGGCAACTTCTTAAATTATCATGCAGCAAAACAATAACAAGGAGAATTCATTTAACTACATAAAGAAATGGGACATTGCTGGATATAATTCTGTTCATGTTTTGCTTAAAAGAGAAATGTATGTTCATACTAAGATCCACATTATCTTTGCCTAAAACTTTTCACTGATGTCTTTGAAAGGCAAGTAACCTGTTTTTGCAGTGATTTTCACATTGCTTAAAAATGGAAGATTTTCAATAGACACTATTGCATCAGTCATCATGTTATTTGCCATGTCAATAAAAGTGATTTACTAATCCAAGGTGCATACTAGAAAAGCATAATTTAACCCTCTCTTTCTTAGATAGCTAGATCATAGATAGATAATGGAAGAGGTTGTGATACAGTGGTTTCAGATACAGAAAAGCCATCTGCACAAGCATTACAGAAATCTTAGCATTGGGAGTTATTTGCATAGAAATATAAACCACAAATAAATTATTGGGGAATGTTATTGAATAGAAACTGCTATTTCCTATTATTTCTTGATATAATTTATCATAGAAAAACATAAGGGAGTATAAATACATTATGTTTCTTGTTCTAAATCAGTGGTTTTCAAACTTGAGCCTGCATCAGATTCATACAGAGAGTTTGTTCATGCCAAGATGGCTGGGCCCTACTCCCAAAATTTAAGATTCAGTAGATCTGGAGTGGAGCTCAACAATTATTTGCTCTTCAACAAATTCTTGAGGTGACATTGATGTTACTAGATTGGGGCCACACTTTGAGAACCACTGGTTTAGATGAATCAATTAAACATCAAATCAAATGGAATAAAATAGTCATGAAATACCAATTTAACTTTAACCTTTTCTGAGGATTTCTTAAAACTGTCTTTCCTTCATCGAGATGATAAAAAGTCTAAATTGCAAATGTCAATACTCAATATTAACGCAACTAAAGAGATGCACAGAGACATTTGAAAAGGATACTCACGGATTAAAAATAAATAACAAGGAAAAAAACCTCATAGAATTTCCACATTTTGGTGAGATCTTTATGTTTCTTTAAAAGTATATAATTTTTGTAATTTGTAATTTACAAATTTCTTTAAAAGTATGTAATTTTTCCATATGTATTTTTTTTTTCCAAACAGAGTCTTGCTCTGTTGCCCAGGCTGCAGTGCAGTGGCCTGATCTTGGCTCACTGCAACCTCTGCCTCCTGGGTTCATGCGATTCTCCTGCCTCAGCCTCCCAAGTAGGTGGGATTACAGGTGTACGTCACCACACCTGGCTAAATTTTTTTTGTATTTTTAGTAGAGACGGGGTTTCACCATGTTGGCCAGGCTGGTAGCAAACTCCTGACCTCGGGTGATCCACCCACCTCAGCCCTCAAAGTGCTGGGATTACAGCGTAATAGTTTTTCATTGTATTAATTGTAAATTAACTCATTACTGAGTGAATCATTAGCAAATGCATGAATACATGCAAAGTACTAAGAAGGGGGTCCTGCAAATAATGAAAACTTTATGTTAATTCTCATTATGGAAATACTCATACAACATAGACTATTAAATAAATCCTTCAATTTCTCCTCTGCTTCTGCCAATCCTGCTTTTCATATATAGAATGTTGGAAGTCTGCCATGTATGCCTCTAGATTTTATCACACACACACACACACACACACCCTTTTGTTTTTCTATAGTGGGGTTATTTAAAATATTTCTATTATTTTTGCACCTTGCAGTTCTCACTTAAATATCATGACACCCTTACTATGATAGTAAAATGTTCTTAATTTTTATGTAGTTTTATCATTATTTTTACGCAGTTATTATGCTAATTTTAATAGTATTACATAAAATCAATGTGTACATATATTTTTAAAATTAAGTGTGAGGGGCCGGGTGCAGTGGCTCACGTTTGTAATCCCAGCACTTTGAGAGACCGAGGTGGATAGATCACGAGGTCAGGAGTTCAAGACCAGCCTAGCCAACATAGTGTAACCCCATCTCTATTAAAAATACAAAAAAAATTAATCGAGCATGGTGGCAGGTGCCCATAGTCCCAGCTACTTGGGAGGCTGAGGCAGGAGAATCACTTGAACCCGGGAGGCAGAGGTTGCAGTGAGCTGAGATCACAGCACTGCATTCCAGCCTGTGGGACACATGAGACTCTGTCTCAAACAAATTAAAAAAAAAATAAGTGTGAGGGCTTATATAAAATGCAGTAAGTTTCCTTTCTCTTCCACTTTCTCCCCAACCATGGCGCCAGCCTTTTTGACAGAAGCAACTTCAGTTTTAGTTTTTTTCTTTTCTTTTTCACAAAAGCAATTAGCACACTGATATTTTTCTTTTTTAAAAAAAATATATTGGTGATATACCCTAATTTCCTGATTTTGTAGAAGTTAATCAGCCAATGTTGGACTAGTGTAATAATCTTTTTTGGATGGCCCTATAACTTTAGAAATGCAACCCCTCTGGAGAAAAGCTGCCAATTCCAAACAAAATAAGCTCTCCATCACCATTTCAAATAGGACAAAATCCTCTGTGAAAGATACTTTCTTAGTGTAGACAGAAAAAAGAATCAACCTTATTCTTAACCACCCAAGCAGTTAAAAGTAAGAATAAACTTTGAATTATACATTAAATGTTGTTTATAAACCTTCTAGATGGACTTACGTGTGGGGTTTGTGTGAATGAAGAAAAATAGAAACAAGCTTTTCTAAAAAAACAAAAACATGATATAGATTCTGTTTGGCTTCCAGAAAGTGAATAACAATTACACTGCAGCAGAACATAAGTGCTATAAATCTCAACTCTATTTCAAGTTTAAACTTTCAACCAAACATGGCAAAGTATAAACAAAATTGCTATTCAGGCCTTAAAACCTTGTTGGTTGAAATGAAAAAGAGGAAAAAACAAGCCTTTAGTTTTGTTTTATAAACATGAGGAGAAAAATGGAAACCTTTTATCTGAAATTATTATGACGTTTTTACAATATTTAAAGTGGGGGTTCTCAAATGCATGACTGAAGTTCATTCCAGCAAATCAAGGGTTTACACATGTTAAAATGTCTGTGAGATTAGGATATTCTCTTAGACACTCAGGTTTATCTTGCAATGTTCAGGTAATTTTACATAGCAGAGTTCCTTGAAATTTCTAGATCGTCTTTCTCTTTCATCCCAACCTCAGTGGAATCCTTTCATATCCACTCCAACCTCTTTATCTGGACCTGCATGACAGAAAAGCTTGATGTTTTGACAATGTCTCCTGGTAGATACAGAAAAGAGAGATTAAAAAAAATATCAGAGCTGGATGCTACATGGGGGAAGGGAGGTTGTCTTAGATCTAAAAACAACAGCTCGATATTGTAGGTTTAAGATCAACATTTTAAATAAAACTTTGTTTCACATTTTTTCCCCAGTAGTATACGTGCTGGTCTATAGCTATAGTCTTCATATTAGTTTCGTTTCTTCCTATCCTTTCTTCCTGTAATTTAATCTAATTGTTAAGAGTCTTATGATGTCAGAAAAATTTTCCAGGTCTTGGAAATAGGTGGGCATGAGAGACTACTGGGTGCCCTTTCAGTGGAGATCTGGGCATTGTCTTGAGGCCCCTCCCTAGGGATTGTCTGATTCTAAAAAGGTGTGCATGTGTGATTGATTTGCCATTATTAGCTATTTGACCATTTTGAAGGGGTAGAAGTTGTGAGAAATTAGAAGCAATGCAAATGTTTCCTGTTCATTGCAATGCAAATTAACTTTCTCCGTTAGAAAATATGCATTCCACGAATCACGTTCTCATTTGAACCAGTTTTAACCTCTCAGTATTTTCATAATTAATGAGTTGAATGGCATCTTTTATATGTTTACTGTATATGTAACATTTTAACTTTTTAAGAACACATACTTTAACAGTTGTCAGTCATTGGAGGCTCTATATTTCTTGAAGGTTAGAAATCACTTACTAAGAAGCTAATTACAGGACACAGAAATCATAAAAGCTGAACTTCTCACTTATTCTTTGGACTCAGCATTTCTTGTCTTTCAGGAATACGACTGTCTAGCACATTTATATTTGGAAGCAATTCAAATCTTAATTTCAAGTTTCTTTAGAAAATGAAAAAAGAAGGCTAATACATTCTTAATGCACAGCTAAACTTCTAAATATTATCTTTCTTCTATCTCTGCCAGAAAGGTGCATCTCTGTCTTTTTGCTCCTCCTCCCCTCTCTCTGCTTTCAAGTCTGAGCCGTTGCAGCAGAACAACTCAGAACTCAAGCACTAGCTCTAGTATCCCCAAACTCCAGGTCTGGCTCTCAAAACCAGCATTAGGTTGGTGAAAAAGTAACTGTGATTTTTGCCATTAGCAACGGCAAAATAAAATGCCAAAGTAATGGCAAAGCAATTACTAATGGCAAAACCGCAATTATTTTTGCACCAACCTAATAGCTGTTAAGTCTTTAAGAAAACTGCTTAACTACTCTCTGGCCCAGTTCCCTTTCTTATTTATAAAAATGGGATGATGATGATAAAAATAATAGTAACAATAATTCTGTTGTCAGAAAATTTGATCAGCTAATAAATGTAAGTGCACTTCGAGAAGTACTTGATGCATTGAACCTTGATGAATGGGAACTGTGGCTTAGGGCTCTTCCACTAGTAAGAACAGACTAGAATGTATTTTCTGTACAGGACCTTCAAATGTTCTATGTCTGAATATATGACTCTAATCTTGAAGAGGCATCTTTCAAATTTAGCAATACTTTTACCAGTCCTGGATCAAGACTGTGATTTCTTAAAGTATTTAACCAAAATAAATCAAAGCTCCACAACTTCTAAACTAATGCCCAAACCCTGACAGGTAACTTCTTTATGAAGCAGCACTCCTGTGTCTTAGTGTCTTGTAAGTGCAAAGCTAACGTTAACAAAATTTTCAACACTTACAAAAATTACTGCCCCAAAAATAAAACCAAGATTTTCTCATTATCTTGGACTCCACATAAGTTCTGCAATTGTGCCTTGGTTCTTTCATTTATATTTAAAATAAACATAGTTTCAGTCACATGGTTCCTCTCGCCTCAAATATTCAATATTAAGTCTTCTGCAAGAAGTTTTCTACTTCTTTCTCTATGCTCTCAGAAACCTTTGTACTTCTTTAATTCTAGCATACAACAGTTTTTCTTCTTTGCATTCTCAATAAGTTTTGTTGCTGATTCCCTAGAGTGAGGACTTTGTTTTCCTATCTGTACATAATAGGCATCCAATAAATATTTGTAGATTGAATACAGAGAGGAGAAGGTGGATGCATGAACCATGGGACTAACATGATTTCTATTCCTTTTCCTGTGAAATCCCATCCTCCCTTTGATGTCTTTTTGGAATTTCAACTCGTAAATGAAGATCTTGTTTATCCCAGACCTCGGGAATATTTTTTTCCTAAAAATTTCTCCAGAATTAGAATCCACATTTATTTTTCTCCTTCTCTTCCTTCTTTGTATTATTATGATGATGCACTCTGGAATTGAGTAAGTCTTCCTTCTAGCCAACCCCTGGGAAAGTTTATAAGACTGTAAGATTCAGGTGCACAAGGACAATGAGCTATAACTTGGTACCATCCTCAATTACTCATGCAGTATTACATTCAGTGTAGGCATTCAATAAGTTCAGGCTTAGTGAAGGTTGTCACTTTTCCCATTAGCTCAGCAGGGAGCAAGGAGCCTCTTTGAAAGTAAGAAGCCAGGACTCAGGACCCTCCAAGGAATGTGTGATTTAATTAACCTTTTCAGGCTTCAGAGTAATTAGTTGCTGATCAGCAATATTACTATTTTGAGTTTCCAAATTATAAGCACCATTAACTATAAACAACTACATTCTTAGAAAAAAATGGAGGAAGTACAGGAAAAAAATGCAGAAGTTAAGAAAGTAGGAACACACAGGCATTCAGTGCAGATGAAAAGACAGAAGGCTCAGAGCACATTTGAAACTAACATTGAGAAAGTGACTGCTGATAAGCAGATGTGCACAGAGCCTTACTCAATAAAAAGAGAAAGTTATGTTTTGACTGTAGGAACATTTGTTCTACAGGACTGCTGCACTTTTGGAAGTCTTGGATTATTATTTACGAATATACTTACATAGTGTAAAAACAAAATGACATGCAGGAATAAAGGCTAAGAAGTAGTCTGGCTCCAGAACCCCGGTCTAAGTTCTGATTCCTAAGCTCTCTTTTGTTCTTTGGGTTTAGATTGTTTTTCTTTCAGCCAAACGATGAAAAAGAGTATCAGACAGGCAAGGTTCCCATTTTCCCCACAAAATGTAGGATACCCCACTACTATTAACTACAGTATACTTTCTGTATTTCTTTTTCAAGAGAAGTGTTGGATTAAGAAATATACAGGCTCATCAAACAAAGACAGAATTCTGGCTACCATTTGGACCTCACAGGATATTTTTGGAAAGAAATCCTGGAACTGTGAGTGGAAAAAGGACAATCTAAGAGCAAGACCCATCAATGAAAACCAAATCCACAAGCACGTTTGATTCTGAAATCCCATCTCGGGTCTATAAAGTTTTTTTAAAAAGTATTTTTCATTTTTCTTGTAGTATGCCAATCACTTGTTAGACGTCAGAAAATAATTATCCTTTTAATTTTCAAAGTTTCTGAAATTATAAAGAGAAAACTGAGTAAAACAACAACAGGCCTGTTATTTGGCAGAAGATAAAACATGACTTCGAAAAATAGTAAGACCTTTAAAAAATGTAAAAATGAAAACAATGCCTAGACTAGGACTGAGACACAATCCTTCACAGATAAACAATTTCATAGGCTTGACTGCCCTAACATTCATCATTTTCTTAGGTTGGGCCTCAAAAGTCATGGTAAATATAAATCTACGTCAGCCTTGCAGCAAAATATAATTTTTTTAAAATAAGTTAAAAGTAAAGCTATTCAAATTTCTATACTTTATTTGGCATAAATGACAGCATGCGATTCTTTTGAGTTTTATCTTTTATTTTACATGTTTCAGTTTATCATTGAGTGAGTACCCATTGCTTCTATTATTACTTAATCGAAGAAAACTTTCAGACATGTGTGTCATGAAACCATTACAATATTTCTTATGCATCAATGCCAATTTCAAAAGCTTCAATTGCCTGAATTTGGATAAAAATGCAGTTTCAACATCATTACCATCATTATTACAATCACTGTGTTTAAAAAGAATTAAGATACCGATGTAAAAAGAACATTTATGAAATAACTGAGAAAGTGGCAGCCATTCCTTTAGATCCCACTTAAGATGTTTCTGCTTTTGAGATGCTGACTCTAAAGGTGTATTAGTTGGTTATGTTATTTATCTGTTTACCCTTCCACCCATAGTTGAATGTACAGAGAGCCTCAGATCTAGTGACCTGTTCACTCATCCTTAAAATAGCTTCCTTATATTGCTTTTAGAATGAAAAGCAATAGGAACAATGTAACGGAATGAGGATGTGCTATGGGGTCAGACTGACCTGGAAGCAAAGCCCAGCTCTTTTAACAATTGCATAATCTCTCTCAACCTTAGTTTGTTCATCCGTGAAACTGGGATATGAAGACTGGCCCTGCTGCAAAGTTTCAAGGGTTTGAAATAATGTAGGTAGTGTTCAGCAGATAATAAGCTAGTGTTAAGAGAGCACTTCAATGTGTTTGGTCACAACAATTGATTGATTAGGTAGAAACTTCTGTTCTACACGATTCTATTGTGCTTATGTCAGGTCTAGGGTTTCTAGACAAGATAATATATGAAGTCATCAAACATGAGTTTCCTCTGGAGATGTATGGAAATACTCCCCTGAACACTGCTACCTTCAATTGCTGGCAAACAAAGATCAGACTCATTTTATAAAAGTAATGAAAATAATGTAATCTAAAAAGAATTTCTGTTTTCCCCAATGCCTCATTCCCCAGAAAAGACAAAATCTATTGCCAAACTGTAGTATTGCTAACAAGCTATGGGAAAGAGAGGAAAATCCAGCACCTTCCAGAAGATATTTTACAAACAGTGGAATCACTTCAATTATTTTCAAAACAAAACAAAAGGTCTGCAATATTCCCAGGAAGTAGTTTGGGTGGGAATATTTAACCCACTTATTGAATGGATAGTTTGGACCTTTGCATAATCTTAACAAAAAATTTAGGTGTACTCAAATTTCCAAGTAGAAAATGTGGCACAGGAATTCTACCTAAACTTGTGATGCATGTGAGCAAACTTTTGCAAAGAACAGCTAAATATAGTTAAAGAAATATAATTTACTGCATGTTATAACATATATTACATAATTCTTGAAAACAAAAATATTTAAATTTACCCAGCACCTATGAATACCTCTAGGATTATCACAAAGACATATCATTTTCTTTGTTTCTCAGTCATACAAAGTTGGCATCAAATGTCAATCTCATCAAATATAATTGATTTGCTTTTCAATGCTTCTGATAAGAACGAACCAGTGCACACATTTACGTCTTTAATTCATATTGCCCTGAAATTTTCTGTATTGCTGTTTCAGAGCAATTAATTTACATCTAAGATAATTCCCAAGTTATTGAGAATTCTCAAAATTGATGTAGCCTATCAATCACACCACCTGCCAAAAACAAAAACAAAGACCTTAACATTTGCAGAATATTAGAAGCAGCCTAATTTTAGAGAGATTATCCATAATCCTTTAAGTGAGTTGTGTTTCCCTCATAAAAAAAAAAAAGAATTACATATTTCAATGGGTAAATGAAACTTTCTCCGAAAACTGTGTTGCTATATAAACAAAAATGGGTTTATCTAGTTAATTGGCTTAACATATATTTTCATCTTTTGGTTTTTTATTCAGTGTTATTAAGGTATAATTGACAAAAATTGCAGACTATATATTCAGGGTGTACAAGGTGATGTTTTAGTACATGTATGTATTTTTTAATGATTAACATAATAAAGCTAATTAACATATCCATCACCTTACAGTTAACTTTCTTTTGGGTAAGAATATTTAAAATAGACTCTCCTAGCAAAATTCAATTATACAATACATTATTATTAACTATAGTCACTATTTTGTAAGCTAAGTTCCCAGAACTTATTTATCTTGTAAGTGCAAGTTTATACCCTTGACCCAACATGTCCCCTTCTCCCCCATACCTCAGCCTCTGGCACCCCCCATTCTACTCTCTGTTTTCTATGAGTTAAACTACTTTAGATTGCACATGTAAAACTACTTTAGATTGCACATGTAAGTGAGATCCTACAGTATTTGTCTTCCTGTACCTGGCTTATTTCACTTAAGGTCCTCCAGCTTTATTCATGTTGTCACAAATGTCAGAATTTCCATCTTTTTTTAAAAGACTGAATACTGGTACAGCCATTATGAAAAACAGTATAAAGATTTCTCAAAAAATTAGAAATTGAACTGCCATACAATCCAGCAATTCTGCTGCTTGGTGTGTGTCCTAAAGAAATAAAATCACTAACTTGAAGAGATATCTGCACCTCCATGTTCATCGTAGCATTATTCACATTAGCCAAGATATGCAATAAACCTGAGTGCTCTTCAGCACATGAATGGATAAAGACCATATGTGTGTGTTGGGGGTGGTGGGGGGGTATGTATGTGCATGTATAGGAAGATTACTCAACTTTAAAATATACTTTAAATGGGCTAGGTGCAGTGGTTCACGCCTGTAATCCCAGCACTTTGGGAGGCCGAGGTGGGTGGATAACAAGGTCAGGAGATCGAGACCATCCTGGCTAACATGGTGAAACCCCATCTCTAGTAAAAAGAAAAAAAAAATATATATATATATACATATATATATACACACATATATATATACACATATATATGCACACATATATATATACACACTATATATATACATATATATACACACATATATATATACATATATATATACACACATATATATATATACACATATATATACACATATATATATACACACATATATATATATATAAATTAGCTGGGCGTGGTGGTGGGCACCTGTAGTCCCAGCTACTCAGGAGGCTGAGGCAGGAGAATGGCGTGAACCTGGGAGGCGGAGCTTGCAGTGAGCCGAGATCGTGCCACTGCACTCCAGCCTGGGTAAAAGAGCGAGACTCTGTTTCAAAAAAAAAAAAAAATATATATATATATATATATATATACACATATACTTTAAATGAAGTATAATTTGCAAACCTGAAGCGGACATTCTATTTAACTGTTTCAAATGTGGTCCAGAAAAAGAGAAACGGAAGGACAACTGCATGAAGTATAAGTGAAAAGCATCCATAGAATAAAGGTAAAGAAGGAGAAAACTAAGTTCACTGCAGAATGACATTTTTTTGGACCATGTCTTTAGAGTTTATGGATTTAGGAATATGCCAAAGGAGAAATGTTACCATTTGAAATGTCCACGTCGGTTCTCAGCCTGCAGGTGCCTGTTCCTCAGAGAACCTCATGTAGATTTATGTCCTCCTCATTAGGCCACATGAAGCCATGTTCTATTATGACTGACATCCTTATTGTGTGTACAAAATATGCGAGACAAAGTATGTGAGACAAAAGTCCACACCCCCTCTTTGATTCTAATTAACTCTGTTGTCTGGGACTTAGCATTAAGACTCTCTGGCTGAATGTCCCTACTTTAAAATGGAACTAATGATGTATCTGTAAGACCTAGGGACCATTCTGAGGAAAAACTGTAAGTACTCTCTAGTTCCAGAGACCAGTGACAGTCCTCTGTTACAGTTTCAATGGGATTCTTTTATCCATTTTATTTTTCCTACCTAACATTAGGATTCGGTTCTCATTTTCCCATGGACACCACTTTTTTATAGTGACATAAATATATTTTCTCTTTCTTTTAAAATTGTTTTCAGGTTTTTTGTTTGGTTTTTGAGATAGGGTCTCAATCTGTCACCCAGGCTGGAGTGGAGTGGCGTGATTATGGCTCACTGCAGCCTCAACCTTCAGGCTCAGGTGGTCTTCCTGTCTCAGCCTCCTGAGTAGATGGGACTAAAGGAATGCACCGCCATGCCTGCCTAGTTTTTTATTTTTTATTTTTTGGAGAGATGGGTTTTGCCATGTTGTCCAGGCTGGTCTTGAACTCCTGGGCTCAAGCGATTCCCTTGCCTTGGCCTCCCAAAGTGTTGGGATTACAGGCACGAGCCACCACACCTGGCCCATTTTCAGGTTTCTTAAGTTGCAGTTAACAAATGAAAGTTGTATATGTTTATGGGGTACAATGTGATGTTTTGCAACATGTATATATTGTGAAATGATGAAATAAAATTAATGAACATATTCATCCCTTCACATACTTAAAATTTGCAGTAATAACATTTAAGATCTGTCCCAGCAATTTTCAAGTATACAATACAGTATTACTAACACTAGTGACCATACTGTACACAGATCTCTACATCTTATTCACCATGCATAAATGAAACTTTGACCCCTTTGACTAACATCTCCCCTTGTCCCTCCAGCTCTCTGCCAGCCTCTGGCACTCACCATTCTACTATCTTTTCATGAATTAGACTTTTTAAGATTCCACATACAAATGAGATCATGTAGTACGTGCCTTCCGTGTTGGCCTATTTCTTGCTTAATACAATGTCCTCCAGCCTCCTCCATGTTGTTAACAATGTCAGAATTTTCTTCTTCGTAAAGGATAAAAGTATTTATTCCATTGCATACAGCATACACACATACACACACACACTGCATTTTCTTTATCCATTCTTCCCTTGATAAACATTTAAGTTCACTCTGTATTTTGGCTTTTGTGAATAATTATGCAATTAACGTGGAAGCCCAGGTATCTCTTTCAGATAGTGATTTTATTTCCTTTGTATGTATACTCAAAAGTGGAATTGCTGGATCATATGGCAGTTCTATTTTTAATTTGCTTTCTAAATTCTGTACTACTTCTCCATTTCTGTGGGATACAAATTACAATAGTTCTCTTGGCTGCTGAGGACATTCTCTTGGATTCATTTATAGATCTGACAACGCCTACCCTCTTCCCCAGACTCTTCATATATATTGCACACCATGATAAAGCATTTTGAGCAATTGAATGGAAGGACTCCTAGATAACGCAGAAGGCAAAAAGGAAACTCATCTTGGACGGAAAAGAAAATGAATCATCAGAGACAAGATAAATGCATACAATAAATATAATATTGTACCCCAGGGGATGACAGAGGCATTGCACCTAATGGCCATAGAGTATAATAAAGCCATAAAAATAAAATAAAATGATGCACTATTCCCAGTGCATCGACCCACCCACAAGGTGCTAGCAGCACTACCAGAATAGATGACATTTCCATGATGCATGGACCACCAATGAGGCTCACAGAGATATGATGTATTTATGGTTTTCTCATTTATCTTTTAAAGACAGCACAGGAATGTGACTGTGAATGTAGAAAGTACTTTCAAAATCCTAGAAAAACTTAAGCTGCACAAAATTTATAGTCAAACAAGCATGCTACTACTAAGACCTAACTGGCTGTCATTAAAGAAGAGGTAATAAAACGAATGCGCCTTAAGGATAATTACCACTTTTCAAAAAAAATATAGTTTCCAAATACATGTATATACACATACACACACTTTCAAAATTTTCAAATAAATGAAGAAATAAATATTGCATAAACATAAAATAGTGTCATATTCAGCTTAATGAACTGCAGAAAAGAAAATCTGTGTCGCTTACACCCAAGTCAAGGAACAGAACATTTCTATATTCCAGAAGCTTCCACGGGTCCCTTCCCTATTATAAATCACTCCTTCTCTCCTAGTGGCAACGACGTTCCTAATTTTTTAATAGCTTCATTGAGGTGTGATTAGCTACACATATTTAAAGTCTGCAATTTGATCAATTTTGACATATGTAGATACTTGTAATCAATGATCATAATCAAGACAATGAACATATACATTAGTTCTAAACCTTTATTCATGCCCCATTATAAAATTTCTCACTATCCCTTTTCCCCCACATCCCCCAGGTATTCAGTAATCTGTCTTCTGTCCCTATATTTTAGTTTGAATTTCCTAGAATTTTCTATAAATAGAATCATACAGTTTGTACTCCTTTTACTGTCTGCTTCTTTCACTTGGCACAATTGTTCTGAGATACAACCGTGTTGTTGTATTTGTTAATAGTTCATTGTTTTTCATTGTTGAATGATACTCTCGTGTGTGTGTGTGTGTGTGTGTGTGTGTGTGTGTATTATCCATTTAACTGTTAATGGGCAAATGTATTGCTGCCAGTTTGGGATCCTTATAAGTTTAGGTGTATATGGACACATGCTTTCCCTCGGGTAAATACCGATGAATGCAATGGCTGGGTTATATTGCAAACTAATTTGTAAATATTTAGATAACCACCAAATGGCTCTCCAATGTAGTTGTATCTGTTAACATTCCCAGCAGCAGTGAATGAGAGTTACAGTTATTCTGTATCTTTGCCAACAATTGGTATGGTCAGTCTTTTGAATTTTAGCATACAATATGAAACATTTTATTGATAGTGTTTTTTATTTCAAATGTAAATGTAGTCCTAATTATTCAGTTCTTTTGAAGCCCAGATCCTAGTAGAGAGATTCATTCTTTGCTTCCCCCACCTACTGTACATAGCTCTGTTCCAAGTGGATTACTCTTGCCAGTCCACCTTCCCAGACAGATCTCTTAGTTCTAAGTTTTAAAATTTGAATCATCGTTCTACCTCCCTTTAAAAAAATCTCCCGTCTCACCAATCACACCATAGCTCTTACAGTGCGTGGGATGATGAATACACTATTTGCCATCAAATCCTGTAACTCTCATAAATGCATCTGTACATAGATCATATTATTACAACAAAAATTTGTGGATGAAAAATATAAAACAGTTTATCATCTGGCTATATAACATTTATTTTAAGATCTCAAAATCAGAATAATAATAACACACTAGTGAAAACATGGAGATGATATATTAGGAGAATAGGAAGAGTATTTTAATTTTTTCTAAAACAATTGCATATTTTAATAGAAATATGGCTAAAATGTATTTGGTTCCATATATTGAGTGTATATTGATATTCACACATTTGCTCATAATTACTTTCTAAAGCTACCTATAAAAATTTAGCCACCGTATCAGATTATTACAAGAGTTGGACACTGCAATTAGTCGAATAGTGAAATTATTAAATGCAGGGAAACATATATACCTTTTTTTTATCAAGAGAATAATGAAGGTTCAGTTTTATTGTTGCTATAGAGTTTCCATTTGTTGGCTTTTGATAAGAGCTTAGGTGATATATTCTGACCTCCAAAAGAAGGGTATAAATCTTCATTTCAAAGCTCATAGCAACAAATGTTATTGTCCTACATATTTAAAAAGCTTAGAAAAAACAAGACAAAGTTAAATTTCCTCATGATAGAAAAGAACATATGTGCCCTTCCAAACCCATAAAACTGAGATGAAGAGGCTAAGAGAAAGCAGTCTTTTTAAATTTAAAAGATAAAAAATATTCACGTTCACAATGCCAGACCATATTTTCCTGCATTATGTAAATTATTTTCCTAATTCATATAAATTTTACCAGAGTTATTCCTTTTCAATATTTGTGATAAAATCATCTACCTAATCATAACTATGAGAGGAGGGTCCAATGACCTAAGACACTGTGATGTCCAAAGAGATGCAAATGTTAAGTTTATACATTTTTGCTTATTGCTCATAAGTCCATTTAGACAGTAAATAAATTTCATTTCTCTACCTTTGATATCCCAATTTGTGGGCTACTTAAGTGTTCTATACTTTATGTCATTTGAAAAGGGAAAACCAATATATAAATCTTGTCCAGGATTTATATATTTGTCCAGGATATCTTAAAAATTAAAAGATACATTTAAATTATTATTTTTTTCTCATCTTACAAAGGATTACAACAAAATACAGATAATGGGCTTTTCCCTAACTTAAAAAATTAGTAGGATTTTTTTCACTGCTGCCTTTGTTAAAACTAGCATGTCTAGAAAGAACTGTCTTATCAAATATCTGAAATAACCGTAAACTATATTGTTTTTAGTCACATTAACATGAAAATATTTAAAAAGTAAACGGACTAAGCTCTACTGTCTATTTCTCCAGAATAATACTTTCAAACACTAGAAATGCAAACAAGCATCTTTAAAATCTGAGTTACATATACCACTTGCTTTATGCACATTCTTTCAATAAGTTTATTTTAGAGCTAAAATGATAGGAGAATATGTCTTCCTGGAAAACAAAATAAAGCACTATTTTGCATTTGCAGGACTTTTCTGGGGGAAATGCATGAGAAGAAAAAAATAAACTGTGATAAAAATTGTGACAAGAAATTTCAGGTCTACTGAAGCAAATGTGAACAGACGTAAGAAAGTGGTATTTTACTGGATAAAGATATATTTTGGTAAGATACATTGAAATACTTCTGTTAAAATAATTATATCCCATTTAAATGAGTAATATTATTTCTTTTTTTCTTTTTCTTTTTTTTTTTTTTGAGACGGAGTCTCGCTCTGTCGCCCAGGCTGGAGTGCAGTGGCGTGATCACGGCTCACTGCAAGCTCCGCCTCCCGGGTTCACGCCATTCTCCTGCCTCAGCCTCCGGAGTAGCTGGGACTACAGGCGCCCGCCACCGCGCCTGGCTAATTTTTTGTATTTTTTTAGTAGAGACAGGGTTTCACCGTGGTCTCAATCTCCTGACCTCGTGATCCACCCACCTCGGCCTCCCAAAGTGCTGGGATTACAGGCGTGAGCCACTGCGCCCGGCCAAATGAGTAATATTATTAATTAATGTGAAGAACATAAACTTTTGGAAACAAGAGACCTAGATCTGTAAACCAATTTTTATGTATCAGTTGTACAGTCTTGACAATTTATTCCAGAAAATATGATTACATTAGTGCATGTAAAGAAAAAAATCACACCTCAAGTTGGTTTGAATAAAAAGACTGAAAAAAAATATCACCAACAATTTAGAAATAAGAAAATCCTAGGGTGGGGTTGGATCAATTTTCAACAATATCAGGTCAGATTCTTTCCAGCTCATCTGACACACTTCCATTCTCAAAGTGTCAGCTTGTCTTTAGGAAGGTTTCCAACAAAGACAAATAATCACTACAGCAGTTTAGAGAATCATATCTAGAGTTAACCATGCCCAAAGAAAAATGAACATCGGTCAATAAAAAGATGAATAATATATTTTTAAGTAAAAAATACTCTCTGTGAGCGCTGAATTCAAATTAACTATAGTCCCAAGGTTAAAACAAATGGACAATTGTAGTTATAGACAGAAAGTAGATATAGACCCAACAGCACAGAAACAATGAAATGAAAATCAAGTCGGGAGGGGATGGAAGAAAAATTGGGGTTGAGAACATTTATAATATTTTTTGTTTTATGTATTAGGTTAGTCTGGTATCATCTGAAAGTGATCAATAATGCAAAAGATGTATATTTTAAGGTATAAAATAGAACACAAAAATGACTGAAAATTTGAGTGACAAGTAAATGTCTAAATGGAAATATTATTTATCTTACTGCTAATAGAAGAAATCAGTACATATTGTGTAAAGATATAGAATATAAACTGCATCATGTATAATGTATTATAATTATACTTAACTATTAAAAATGCTTTCCAAATTATCAGAAAAAAGCCACAAACAAAACAATATAATCAAAAATTTTTAAAAATAGAATATAATATGTAAAAGGGGAATTAAAAACAGAAAGCAAAGCATAATTGTGATGACTGTCATAAGATCAACTGTGTCTGCTTTATCAATACTTTATTAAAATAATAATATAAGAAAAAATAGATTACGTCTCAAAGTGAATACTATATGTGATAAGCAGAGGATCTTTTTAAAGGATTTTGACTTAGAAGACTGGGAATAAGAGTTTGTGCAGAGGCCTAAGAATAAAGACGTGTCAAAATAAGCAGCAAATGCTTAAATTCTCATTTAGCTCTCCATCTTAATCTACCAATTAATCTTAGCAATAACTGCACGATTTTAAACTAAACTAAAACATAATGTATCTTATTACTTTTAAGTAGTTCAGTATTTTCATATTATAAAAATAATATACAATCTCACATAATATTTTTTCCAAAAGAACAAATGGAAGGAAAATGCCTCTTCATTGCCCAAATAAAATGTACTCACTGCACGTGATTTAGGAAGTGGTCCATTATTCATTTTTTATGGTGAAATATATATCATTTATACCATTTGCTTCTGTTGGCTTATGAGTATTTTTGTTCTTCTTGGATTCTTAAAAAATGCCTCTATTAGATGAATGATGATTGCTAGGAAATTCTAATAAGAAGTAACATTACAAATGGTATTACAATTGTAGTGATATGGATCTAAAATTCCTATTGTCCATTGATCTAACAAAATTGCTTATATTGACATTTTGATGATGGCTGTAGTCTCACATCTGTTGAAAAATAAAAGTAGGAAAAAAAAAAAACCTCCCCAAACACATCCAGTTGCTCCCTTATTTGAATGTTTACATTGAGAAGAAGTCAAAAAAGAGCACACTGAGCAGCTCAAATTTTAACATCTCTGAAAGCTGACCAAGGGCAGATATTAAGAAATTCAACTGTGGGGAATCTCTTGTAGACTCAGATTCCATGCTATTAAAACTCATTTTTTCCAGTAATGCTCATATTATGTCTTTGGTCTTATGAACATAAATCAAGCTGGACATAACGAATTCCTTTATGACATTGCTGTATATATGTAGTTCTAGCCCACTAGAGACATTTCTGCCACTCATTGTTTTCCAGTGATAAAAATAAATGTAATTACTTTCTTGGCTGCAGCTCACTATATGTATTTTTTTCTAATTGTCAGGGTAATATGCTTTTCTAATAATGAGTTCATGCTCCAAATGGTGGTTGGTGCTAGACCATTTCTTGGAGAACACAGGAAATGATATACAATATACCTATGTTGGGAACTCAGAAAATAATTTTGTGAAATGACAATGTTAAGGTCCCAATGATAGCAAAAGTCTAAATCTATTGGGAGGTTATCATATTGTTGAAATATTGGATGCATCAGCATTATCCAAATAAGAGTGATTTTTTTTTTAAAAAAGACTAAGGTGGGAAAGAGTCAATGAAAAAAAAAAGAATTTCAATTCTACAGCCTAGAAGAAAAACAAGAAAATATAGAGAACAAAAAAGTGATGATCAGCATATCCTATTACATTTATTTAGTGATATTATGTATTTATAATAAAAATAAACCTATTATTTCTCCCAAATGTGGAGTGGCAAAAACTAAGGCATGGAGAAATTATGTGTCATATAGGTTTTATTGAATAGAAAGAGAGCCTGAAACAAGGATTCTGGTGTATGTAATTTATGGAGGAGTGCTCTCAGAACAGGGGTGAACAAATTAAGAAAGGAAGGAAAAAAAGAGCCAATCAAGAATGTGGTGTCGCCAAGAGATGAATTTTAACATGATCCTGAGTGGCCTGCTGGGGCATAAATTACACCCCAGAGATGGACTTAATTTGAGGCATGAGCACTAGTCTTATATGTCGCCATGTCAACCATCAGGTGAGATGGCTCTCACTCATCTGAAGGCAGTTCTCCAGAGAAGGGGCAGCTTTGTGGTGTTGGTGGCTAATGCTCACAGTAGCTGGGGACACTGGCTCAGAAAAGGAGATCTTGTTGGTGGCAGAGACAAAATCCATTCCATGGGATGATTTGCTCAATGCCACCAGCTAGTTAGCAGTGGAGTTAATATATAAGTGAAGCATTCTGACTTCAGATTTTGAGCTCTTAGCCACCAACGTAAATACAAAAAGTCCTTAATAGGACTTAATTCTCATCAGCATATAATTTAGTAATTGTAAAAAATGACTTTCTAACAGCCAGATGCTCATCATCAATGGTATATAAAAAATTTCCAGGAGGCTAAATGTTCATGTGCATTTACATGATGGCAGGAATAATTTCGATCAGAATTTATCTCATCATTATTTAATAAGTATTTTTTATGCATCTTCAATATATTATGCACCATTCTGGGTACTGGAGATTCCATGGTGAACCAACTGACAAGGTTTCTCCTTTTTCTAGAATTTATATTCTATCGAGAAAACAATAAGTAAAATAAATACATATATGCAATATAATATAAATGAGATATTTTGAATCAAAATAAAACAGTGTAAGGCGTTAGAGAATTATTGTGGATTTTTAAATTTTAGGAGTGAGAAGAATATACTAGGAAATTTTATCTTTGTTTTCTTTCCAACAACTCTGGGCCCGATGGAAACATATTTCCCCCCCTAGAGCAACGCCTAGGAAATTATTTTATCTCAATATCCCGAGTGCTCAATTCCCTATCATCAGCAAGATAAAGGTTATGGATTCTTGGAAATAGTCAAATGCAGTGTTTCACTATGGAACTAATTTTTGGTGGGAGTTTTCCACCAGCTGTTGACAGTATTTCATCAATGCATTCAGAGTATTTGAGAAAAAATATGAAACTCTTCTTTCAATCAATTAAAAATAAAAATCAAATTCCAATTTCTCTTTAGGGAAAATAAAATAGATTACCATGTCCAGTAATCTACCTTGGAGCTAATGCTGTTTCAGTCAAAATTCAGGTTTCAGGCTATTTATGATGATCCAAGACATCAGTGATATCATCAAGTTGTCTTTGAAAGAATATCATGTATAGCTATTTTACATTGATAGTGTCAGTAGCTGTATTTTTTTGTTGTTGTTTCAAATAGTTAATCTTTAAAGTAGTGAGGTGAAAACTGAGGACAGTGTGCAAGGAACAAGAAGAGTAGAAAATGAGGCTATTATCTGGACCTAAAATTCTTTAACTATGTTAAGCTAAATATTTATTATATTCTCTTTAGTTTGAGAATCATGTGATGTTATGTAACAGAAAACCATAAGCTTTTAGCCCATTAATTTAGCTTTGCTGAGAGATCATCAAACTGAAACCAGAATGAACAAACACATACACGAATACACACACACATGCTTAAGAAAACAGATTATGGCATAGGCACTTTAAAGAGGTAAAGCCCTGAGCTGTAGCCTGCTTATTATGGTTAAAAACTAGAAATGTTTGCAAACCATTCACCTTGAAAACATTAAGCATACAAAATACAATCCTAAATTGGAGTCATTTCCTATCCAATTAATATTTGTTCCATATCTTGTTACCATGAAAGCTTTACAGCTAGTTTACGAGATGTACCCTTGAGACATCTTGGTTTTAAGAGATTTTTGTTAGTTGCTGTGAAATGTAACCTACTTTTTATGACTCCACTTACGGGACTTTGTGACTTAGCTAGTATATACACGACTTGAATTTACCTACTCAAGAAATATTAAAGGGCTTTTTCTCCCTTTTTCCATTCATGTTTGATTGTAATAAAAACTATACTCTTAACAGATCCCTTTTCTAAAAACACAAATAATAAAAGATTTTATCCAACAAAGTAACCTTCTAGATACTGTATTTACTATTTGTTTGCATCTATTGGTTTAAACATCTTATGATAAGGGATGATACTCCATAAGAAAATATGTTTAGAAATAATTAGATACAGAGAAAATGTTTCTTTCTTAACAGAATGTCAATAAGGAAGAGTCAGTTATAATCTATGCTGCTTCAAAAAGCCAGAAATAAAATAATAGTTAAAAGAACTAGAGCTAAGAGGAGAGGATCATTATTTAATGAAATCGTGTTTGCAGTGCCCTGACCAGAATCCCAGATTCAGGACCCAAACACATTCCTGGTCTTCATTCTAGATGTTGGATGCGATGACTTCAGAACAACTGAGTTCTTTCCCAGGATGGCCCTTGGCTGAAGAGAGCTGCCTCACCCAAGTTTATACTTTCTCCCTGGGAAAGCTCATTCCAGAGATTTATCTATGCAGTAGGTCTGCTCTCTTTGCCCTGACTTGAGGTATCTTTTCTTTTTTAAAATTTATTTTTATTTTTTAAACTGACAGATAAGATTGTATGTAATTATTGTGTACAACATGATGTTTTGAAGTATATATTTACAAAGTCAGATGACTAAAACAAGCTGACATGTGCATTACCTCACATAATTATTATATTATTTTGGGGAGAGAACACTCAACATCCACTCTCTTAGCATTTTTTAAGAATATAATATGCTGTGATTAACTATAGCTACTGATGGCAGCAGCGGGCCATCTGGAATGGCCATGACGCTGGCTGCAGCCGGGAGGCATGGCCAGGCCCCCACTCTCCACTGAGCAGGCAGAAGCCTCGTCCTCCTCAGGTTCCACTGAAGATGCCCTGGTGGGCTCCAGACTTTGGTGTCTCTGTGCTTTGGGGGGCCCAAGAAGGCCCCCCATTCCCCCCACAGGCTTGGAAGTGCCTGCTCCCATTGCCTGGTTTCTCCCTGCTGTCAGTGCCCACTTTGATTTCAGAGGCATGGCCAGAGCTGCACACTCCACAGAGCCCGTGGGAGCCAGGGACAAGAGGGAGCCCTGCCCTTCTAAGCTGGCTAGACAGGAACTCCCCAGGTGTGGGTCCAGCTGTAGCCTATCCAAGCACAACTGTGGATCCAGACATCTCTGTGTTCTTGGGGGCCCAGGAAGGCCCCCCTCTCCCTCCCGCAACAGGTTCATAAGTGCCTGCTCCCACAGTCTGGCCTCTTCCCACTCCAGGTGCCCAGTCTGATCATGGAGCAAGGTTGGGGCCAAGCCTGGTGCTGTCACAGCCCAGCTGGGTAGGCACACACTCAAGATAGTGGCTGACACACCAGCCCCCAGCTGCCTCATCTCCCTCTGGACTTTGGGCACCAACAAGCATGGGAAGTACCTGAGGGCAGCTCGGCACTAGCCTGCAGGTGCCCCTTGGTGCAAGCAGCCTGTGTGCCATGGATAGTGGCAGGAGACAGACAGGCTCCTGGGCAAAAGTGGGTGGTCCCCAGTGAGGCCTGACCTTGAGCCCAGGGAGGGCCTGAAGGGGCTGAGGGCCAGGCTACCAGTCCCGCAGACTGGAGTGGGAACTTGCGGTGCCTTTTGGGCCTGCTCATGGACCAACTGGCATGTGCTTCCTCCCCTCTGAGGCCCATAAAAGCCCCAGGTTCAGCCACAGCAAAGCAGACATCTGGACGACCAGCTGCAAAGAGGACCTATGCTCTCCAGGGCCTCCTCCCTGCTGAGAGGGAGGAGCAGATATCGGGACAACCAGCTCCAGAGAGGAGCTACCCTCTCCAGGGCCTCCTCTCTGCTGAGAGCTGCAGATAACAGGATGACCAGCTGCGGAGAGGAGCTACCCTCTCTGCTGAGAGCTGAATACTTGGAAAAACCTGCCCGCAGAAAGGAGCCACCCACTGCGGGTCTCCTCTGGGCTGTTCTAACACTCAATAAAGCTTCTCTTCATCTGGCTCACTATCCACTTGTCTGCATACCTCATTCTTCTTGGATGCAGGACCAGAGCTCTGGCAAAAGTGCCACCAGCCATAGAGGTTTCTAACCAGAAAAGCAACACCCCAAAAATCCCAAAACATTACCATGTTGTATAATAGATCTCTCAAACTTCCTCCTATCTAAATGGAATTTTGTATTCCTTTAATTAACATCTCTCTAGCCCTCCTCCCCCAACCACCCTAGCCCCTGGTTACCACCATTCTATTCTCTATGTCAATAAGATCAGCTTTTTAAGATTCCACACATAAGTGAGATCATGCAATATTTGTCTTTCTGTGCTGAGCTTATTTTATTTAACGTAATGTCCTCCAGGTATATCCATGTTGTCCCAAATGACAAGATTTGCTTCTTTTTATGGCTTCAAAATATTCCATTGTGTGTATATACCACATTTCATTTATCCATTCATCTGTTGATGGACACTTAGGTTTACTCTATATTTTGGCTGTTGTAAATTATGCTGCAGTAAACATGGTAATGCAGATATCTCTTCAACATACTGATTTCATTTTGTTTGGATATATACCCAATAGTAGGATTGCTAAGTCATATTGTTGTTCTATTTTTAATTTTTTGAGAAAAATCCATACTTTTTTTCATAATGGCTATACTATTTTATATTCCCACAGTGTGCAAGAGTTCCTTTTTCTTCACCATTTTTTTTTTTTTGGAGACTGGGTCTCACTTTGTCACCCAGGCTGGAGTGTAGTGGCGTAATCTCAGTTCTTTGTAGTCTCCACTTCCCAGATTCAAGCTATCCTCCTGCCTCAGCCCCCACAAGTAGCTGATAATACAGGTTCACACCACCACGCCTGACTAATTTTTGGATTTTTTTGTAAAGATGGGGTTTCACCATGTTGCCCAGGTTGGTCTTGAATTCCTGGACTCAAGCAATGCCTCTGCTTCATCCTCCCAAAGTGCTGGGATTATAGGCATAAGCCATCATGCTCAGCCCTTTTCTTCATTTCTAAGGAGTCATTCAGACTTTGGAGCTCCTGTGGGGTTGGTGGAAGCCACTGCTGTACCTACATCTCTTTTCTAACTTGCCTTCTGCTTAGTCCTGCTATCCTTTTTTCTTATAGGTGATAATCTCAAGAGATGTCCCCAGTAAATTTTTTGAATACAAATCTTCATCTAAGAGTATGTTTCTTGGTGAATTTGACCTACAAAATATGAGTTATATGAAACAGGCAGCACTTTATCATGAACATATCTGACTCACTTTTCATCTAAGATTAAAAATATCATTTTTGTCATAGAACGTTTGTTTTAAATCAGTATGCAAAAATTGTGCTTGCCACCATTCTCTACATCAAGTTTTCATTCAACTCTAAAAATTGTGGTAAATTTTATGACCCTAAGAGAAACTAGTGTTTTCAGTGCTCTGACCAGAATCCCTGCGTCAGGACTCAGACTTATTCCTGACACCCATTCTAGGTGCCAGGAGTGATACCTAGGTTGCCTTGGTTGTAGTCAAATGGCTAGAAGCCAGTTGTAGGTCCCACTGTACTACAAGAGTGCTAATACTAGAAGACAGTAGTTATTAGGGAGAGAGGATTATTCTCAGGGTCTGTCTACCACAGAGACTATGGTTCACTATGTCACAATTCTCCATTTTTGGATTTGAGCTCCATCCCTGCATTCTTAGAGCCTCTCAGATTTGCTCAAATATGAACCTCTAGCCTCTTCATCAGGGTTGGGTAGCGGAGGAGGGTGAAAGACCATTACCTGATTCTGCAAGCTTTGGAATTTCAAAGGTTTTCTTTCCAGTGCAACCACTTTCTATATATTCAGTATTGCACCTTAACTCACCCTGGGAATTACCTGTTTTCTCTAAGAGGCTGAGTTTGCATGAGCTTTTTAGGGTCTGGTGGCCTACTTCTTTATCAAATTCCCATCAGACACCTAATATTATAAATTCTTATTCCCTGCTGAGTCAGTTCCTCTCCTGCATGTGTGATTTAATCAAAGTCTTTTGAAATTTCTGAATTGCAGTTGAGTCCACTTCAATTCCCTTTTGTCTTTGTGGGGTTATTCCCTCTTTTTATGTTGTTTTGCTGTTATTTTAATAAGGCTAGTGGTGGGGGAGACAACATAAATATGTATGGTACATGTGTCACATTTAACTGGCTGTTTCTCTTTCAAATGTTTGATTTTGTTTTTCTTCATGCTGCTCCAGTTTCCCCTATACCCAGATGACCCCTGGGACAAGACTAGGATCATTTCTACATACCCCCACAACACAAGAAGCATCTTTAAATATTTTTGCCTTATCAAATGCAGAAGTAAAATTTAAACAAACAACAATGACAAAGATAAATAAATAACTGCAGTTGGGCACAGAAATATTTAGGGAAAGGAACAGTTATGGTCAGAGCCAGTATCATCTTCAAGAGGAATGTGATGGGGAGCTTTAAAGCTGGCAATGCCTGTGTCCTTCTGAGGAAGCCCATTTCTAAGCCAAAGAGATAGTCTTGCCCTCCGGCCTTCAATAGGTCACTATTACATATGAGGCAATAATTTGTCATATTTCACAAAATTAAACCATGCAAACTTTGTAAATACAATACATGATATATCAATAATGTTGAACTGTTACAAGTTGACTGCTATCCTTTTCTAAGTATGAGAGGATCAGTAGGACTGTATTCCTTTTTATTGTGTATCAGCATCTCTGCTCAAAATCACAAATGACCAAATGTATAATACACTCATATTTTTAAGTGTATAATACACTCATAATCATGATCTTCCCTTAAAAAAAGGCAATATAATATCGGCAAAGGAAATGCAAACCAAGCAAGAGGAAAAATGTTTGTGCAGACTTAGTTCTGATAAACACAACCAGCTTAAAGTGCTAGAAACCGTATAAGACGTCCTGAGTACCCTCTGTTTTGGTCAGTTTGGGCTATAACAATATACCATAGACTTATAAACAACAGAAATTTATTTCTCACAATTCTGGAAGCTGGGAAGTCTAGTATCAAGGTGCTGGAAGACTTAGTGTCTGGTGAAGGTCATCTGTAACTTCAGGTGGCAGAAAGGGATAAACAAGCTCCCTTGTTCCACTTTTATGAGGGCACCAATCCCATTCATTAGGACACACCTTCATGATCAAATTGCTTCTCAACGTTCACACTCCTGATACCATCACCTTGAGGATTAGAATTGCAACGTATGTATTTTGTGGGGACACAATTATTCAGACCACAGCACCTTCCTCATTCCAAATCAACTGGCATGTAGTGGGTTTAGAACTTACACAACTAAAATCCTATTGAGATGAAAGTTTCATAGTACACAAGCAAGCCAGGTGTCCCAAAATAAATTCGAGTTTCCATTTCTTGGGCTAGAGAGAATGCTTACAGATTTAACATGGCCGTTTTTCTAGGTCCCGGTATTAAGGATTTTTAAATATATTGAGATCCATTCTCATTCACTGTCTCAAGAGTTATGGTAATATATGCAACATATGGGAGTATGCATATGTGTGTGTGTGTGTGTGTGTGTATTTGAGGAAAGTTTATCTTTCAATTATTATTTACTGACTGTGTATCTAACAACAATTATCTTCATGTTTTATATGAGAACAAAGGAAGAAATTCAAGAACATGATTTGGCCAAGTTGGTGCTACTCTGATTAAGTCCTCTGGTTCCAATATTCATAGTCTTATCACAAATAGTTCAAGGCTCATAAAGAGATGGGTCTAAAAAAACCCACTATTCTGCTTTTGTAATTAACATAAAGACTTATAGGGACCATAGATTATTCTCATGGTACCATTGTGAGTAAATAGTCTCAGACTGACTCAGCTGACCTGTGGCAGAAGCTCAAATTGAAACAAGAAATTATGACCCCAGGTTGGCATCTCTGTTAACTTGAGAATGTTCTGTTTTCTATTTGCTGTAAGCTACATCTCAAAACTTCAAAATGTACTTTAAAAATTTCCATGTTCTTATTAAGCAATTTAGAAACCCTTGGATGATTTTTTTTTTCTGTTGACTATCAACTTCATACAGTGAATACTAATCTTAGCTTTAGAAAAAAATGCAAATCTTAGCATTTCTTTAATCTGGTATGTCTTTTAAGTGAGCTGTTGAAACTTAGAAAGGAAAAAAAAAGTGACTGCACCCAGTGATTATTTGGAAAAAAGAATGACCTCAAAAACTTGAAGTTAAATGCATGAAAGGAAATACATCATATATTTTTTTTCCTTTGGGTGATGACAGGACTTAAAATGCAAAATGCTACACTTGCCTGGAAAAACTACCTATTTAAAAAAAATCAGATTTTAAACGATCTCCTGGGTACTACTATGTTACTCAGGACTGTCGACACAGAGAAATGAGGCATTCCACTTACTGAAATGTTGAGAAATGGCCTAAACGGTGCCAAGTGCATGTCCCTTACTGTGAACCATTCCCCCATTCCCTGCACTCTGGCCCAATTACGAGCAATAGCCATTACTATGCCAAATATGGAGGGTTGAGCTGCCAGGCCAGATGTGTCCCTTGATGGTTTCCCGCGTACTCATTCAAGAGAATGAACATACAATTGTTTACTGTGATAAGATGATACTTTATTCACTCTTGTAAAAGCCATCTAAAAGAATCTTCAAACTTTCCAGCACCATTTGAATAGTGATATGTATTATTTAATCTGTGCCAAACTCAAAGTTACAAAGCCTTATTCCTGGCAATGACTACCAAAAATTTCCATTTACTATGAAAACTAAAAGAACACATAAAGTTTCAGTCTTCTTCTCTAGGGTGTTTTCAATAGATTAATACAATGTGTTATTTCTGAATAAATACATCCTTCTGTTCTTTTACGGAATCCTTTTTTATATTAGAATCACAAATAATGTATAAGAATAGTTAAAATTAATATTATTTAGTGCATAAAACTCTACTCGTAGAAAGATTAAAATATGTATTTTGACTGATTATAAATGATCATTTAGTATGGCAAATTTAGAAAACAGAGGAAAATAAAAATATGACAGCAAAATATAACCTGAAATTCCTACACTGAGAATTAGAAGCAGTGTCATTTCTGTGTATTTATTTTCAAATGTGTGTGCATGTGTATGCACATATTCTTTGTATATATGCTTCTGTGTATTTACATCATCACAATTTTTAAAATCACACTGTGTAAATTAATATTTAAGTTTACATTTACAAACAAAATTTTTAAGGTACCCGAAATCTTGTGTGCAGATAAATTTTGCAAAATGCTTTAGTCAGAAAACATTTATTTATAATCATAAATAACGGTCAAACAATGCAATAAGCATTGGTCAAGCAATGTTATAGAGTAATGTATATGTAATGACTTAAAAAGTCTTTATATCTTAAGGCCATTTTATTCAGATCAGAATATTTGATTTAATGTATAGAAGTTCTGACCTTCATTTATCTGCTTCTATAAGATAAATCAAGTAAGTTGAAGACATCACATATTTTTCTTACTAGGCCTCAATAGATTCAAAACATTTCTTTATTATTATACAATTTACATACACCAAATTGCACCCATTTTAACTATCAGTTCAATGAGTTTTGACACACATATACAATTGTGCAATCACCTCCCTTACCAAGATATAGAATATCTCCATCATTCCAAATAGCTCCCTTATGCCTCTCTGCAGTGACTTTCCACCCACAACTAGCCCAACGCACTATTGGGCTGCTTTCTGTCATTATATATTAGTTTTACAAAGGACTTGTGAAATGCAGTTTATTTTATAAATAGTCCCAGATGGACCCCTAATCAAGAAAGAATTTCAGTTAAGCCAAGAGGTCACTATGAGAATTAAATTCTAAAAGTAAAGAGAAATATAAAATTTCTTACTGTTCTTCCCAGCATCAGATATTAGCCATTACAGAAAAATACCATTTTGTGAATAATAGACAAGAATATAAGGATTTGCCTTGTTCTTATTTGTAGTCTCCTTTAATACTTAATGATGAAACAATGCATTATTTTAATAGTCTACAGATAACATATAATCTTTATTTCTTCTCAATAAGTTGAAATTTGAAAATTAGTAATTTCAATTATTACATTAGACAATGGTGGAGGACATGTTTTGCCTCTGGTTTGTCCAAGTCCAAAGTATTTCACCTTTAGTAGATACATTTCTCAGCCACAAATGTCACATACACACACACACCCTAAAACAGAATGCAACGCTTTCTTTAAGGCAACGAAAAGAAACGTTTGTTTGCTTTGGGAGTATGATTTCTAAACTATGGATCCGTTTAAATTTTTGACGATATAATTCTTTGTTGGGAGTTGAGGGGTTGAGGAAGGCAGGAAGTTTACTACATGCCTGGTCTCTACTCATTAGATGTTCATAACAAGCCCCCTCCAGCCATGCTAATCAAAAATGTCTCTGGATACTGCCAGTTGTCCTCTGACAGCAAAATCACCCTTTGGAGAACTACTTTATACAATGTTGGGAGTGTACTTTTCCTTTTTTAAAATTATATTAGGATAACAATAAGCCAGGAAATCTATAGAATCAACATGCAGCTTATGAAAGTATTACATTCATGTTCTCATACATTAACATTCTTTGCATACAAAGATACTAATGGTATGCTCACAAATACAGTGGCAATATGTACTGTGGGAATGACAGATAAAGCTGGAATTATTTCACTTATCTATTTGCTTTTTAATAAGAAATGTGATGGAAAGATTTACTGCCTCTCTTAAAATTCATTGGGAAAAGCTTCCAGAAGGCAGAATAATAATTTTTTCTTGTGCAGCAATAATATACAATAAGACAATCATAAGTTGTATTGAAGTTTGATTTGTATGTGAAACAAGTAGTTTACCTGAAACATTCAAATCACCAAAACTCTGTGACTCTGTTTCTGCTATGTAGGAGCAGACAGAGCAGATTTCCCCTGACTTGGCCCACTACGTACAAAGGTAACATGTTCAGTCATGGCAGTACAAAGCACTTGGAGAAACAAACAAACAAGAGCAAGCCATTGAAATTTTGTGATGGAGGAAGCCCTCTATTAGATCACAAAAGTCAGTATCAGCAGCTTATATTTAGCAAATTGTTCAGAACAGTGCTTGTGACTTCATATCAGTACAAATTAGAGATAACCTTTCACTATAATAAAGAAACAATTAGATCATCACTCCTGAAATACACACATGAAATTAAGATTAATGTCCATATTTTAAATTCCTTTAATACATCTCTATTTTTCCCTTGACTCAGAATTCAAATTATTTTACCATGAGAGGAAATACTTCAGGACAATTTACACTCTTGTGCTCGATAACTAAGGTCTTCTGAAATCCCCCATTGGAAATTGACTTTTCCCTTACCAAGTAAATAGGGTGCTGAGAAAAGTATTTTACCCTTTTACTCAGATGATCACATTTGCCCTCAGCAATTTCCAAATAAGAACTTACTCATCTTGGCCGGGCACGGTGGCTCACGCCTGTAATCCCAGCACTTTGGGAGGCCGAGGCGGGCAGATCACAAGGTCAAGAGATCGAGACCATCCTGGCTAACACGGTGAAACCCCATCTCTACTAAAAATACAAAAAATTAGCCAGGTGTGGTGGCAGGTGCCTGTAGTCCCAGCTACTTGGGAAGCTGAGGCAGGAGAATGGCGTGAACCCGAGAGGTGGAGCTTGCAGTGAGCCAACGTCATGCCACTGCACTCCAGCCTGGGCAACAGAGCAAGACTCCATCTCAAAAAAATAAAAAATAAAACATAAAAAAATAAAAAAACGTACTCATCTTATAACCTATGCTCCTATGTTGTTGTCATAGTTGCCATCTCAATATACGAAGAGTAGAGGTGTCCACACCATTTTTTTAGTAGAGTAGCCTTTTTAATAAGTTATTTTCCATTTAAGTCTTCATAATGATCTTAAAGTTGCTATGTGGGAAAGAGTTCAATGTTCCAACTTTATTTTTCTTCTGATTCCTGATAATATTCTATTAATAAAAATAATTTAAAGAACATTTCAAACTTCCACCTCCAGTCACACACACACACACAATTACAATTTGATAGTCTGTTTTCCCTGCTCAACTCTTTTGATTATATATACTAATTTAAATATCAAATTCACAGACTAAAGAATTAATGGCATGCATTAATGTATTAATTATTCACTCCTTCATGAAAAACTAAGACTATTTCTTTTACTCTTAAAAGCATAGATAGTCTTAAATAGAATGGATTTATATCAAAGGGGATTCCCTAACATGTGACTTGACACTTTACTCTGGCTGTTTCTAGAATTTCCTTTTTGTCTTTGAATTTTGACAGTTTGACTATAATGTGACTCTTTATGGCTGAATCTGTTTGGGAATCTTGATTTTCCTGTTCCTGAATGTTTACATCTCTCCTAAGACTTAGAAAAATTTCAACTATTATTTTATTAAATAGGTTTTTGATATAGTTTCGATATGTGTCCCCACCCAAATCTCATGGCAAATTGTAATCCCTGATAAAAGAAAAACTTTAGCTGAATTAAATTTAAAGGAGTTTAATTGAACAATGAATGATTCACAAATCAGGCAGCCCCCAGAATCACAGCAGATTCACAGACTCCAGTGCAGCCACGTGCTGGAAAAAGATTTATAGACACAAAAAGGGAAAGGACATACAAAAATCGGAAGTGAGGTACAGAATGGCTGGACCGGTTACAGGTTGGCATTTACCTGATTTGAACACAGTTTGAGCACTTAAAAGTGTATGAATGATCCTAAATATATATGCATCCAACACAGGAGCACCCAGATTCATAAAACAAGTCCTGAGTGACCTACAAAGGGACTTAAACTCCCACACAATAATAATGGGAGATTTTAACACCCCACTGTCAACATTAGACAGATCAACGAGACAGAAAGTTAACAAGTATATCCAGGAATTGAACTCAGCTCTGCACCAAGCAGACCTAATAGACATCTACAGAACTCTCCACCCCAAATCAACAGAATATACATTTTTTTCAGCACCACACCACACCTACTACAAAATTGACCACATAGTTGGAAGTAAAGCTCTCCTCAGCAAACGTAAAAGAACAGAAATTATAACAAACTGTCTCTCAGACCACAGTGCAATCAAACTAGAACTCAGGATTAAGAAACTCACTCAAAACCGCTCAACTACATGGAAACTGAACAACCTGCTCCTGAATGACTATTGGGTACATAACGAAATGAAGGCAGAAATAAAGATGTTCTTTGAAACCAACAAGAACAAAGACACAACATACCAGAATCTCTGGGACACATTCAAAGCAGTGTGTAGAGGGAAATTTATAGCACTAAATGCCCACAAGAGAAAGGAGGAAAGATCCAAAATTGACACCCTAACATCACAATTAAAAGAACTAGAAAAGCAAGAGCAAACACATTCAAAAGCTGGCAGAAGGCTAGAAATGACTAAAATCAGAGCAGAACTGAAGGAAATAGAGACACAGAAAACCCTTCAAAAAATTAATGAATCTAGAAGCTGGTTTTCTGAAAAGATCAACAAAATTGATAGACCACTAGCAAGACTAATAAAGAAGAGAGAAGAATCAAATAGATGCAATAAAAAATGAAAAAGGGGATATCACCACCGATCCCACAGAAATACAATCTACCATCAGAGAATACTACAAACACCTCTATGCAAATAAACTAGAAAATTTAGAAGAAATGGATAAATTCCTCGACAAATACACCCTCCCAAGACTAAACCAGGAAGAAGTTGAATCTCTGAATAGACCAATAACAGGCTCTGAAATTGTGGCAATAATCAATAGCTTACCAACCAAAAAGAGTCCAGGACCTGATGGATTCACAGCCGAATTCTACCAGAGGTACAAGGAGGAACTGCTACCATTCCTTCTGAAACTATTCCAATTGATAGAAAAAGAGGGAATCCTCCCTAACACATTTTATGAGGCCAGCATCGTCCTGATACCAAAGCCTGGCAGAGACACAACCAAAAAAGAGAATTTCAGACCAATATCCTTGATGAACATTGATGCAAAAATCCTCAATAAAATACTGGCAAAACAAATCCAGCAGCACATCAAAAAGCTTATACACCATGATCAAGCAGGCTTCATCCCTGGGATGAAAGGCTAGTTCAACATACGCAAATCAATAAATGCAATCCAGCATATAAACAGAACCAAAGACAAAAACCACATGATTATCTCAATAGATGCAGAAAAGGCCTTTGACAAAATTCAACAACCCTTCATGCTAAAAACTCTCAATAAATTAGGTATTGATGGGACGTATCTCAAAATAATAAGAGCTATCTATGACAAACCCATAGCCAATACCATACTGAATGGGCAAAAACTGGAAGCATTCTGTTTGAAAACTGGCACAAGACAGGGATGCCCTCTCTCACCACTCCTCTTCAACATAGTGCTGGAAGTTCTGGCCAGCGCAATCAGGCAGAAGGAAATAAAGGGTATTCAATTAGGAAAGAGGAAGTCAAATTGTCCCTGTTTGCAGATGACATGATTGTATATCTAGAAAACCCCATTGTCTCAGCCCAAAATCTCCTTAAGCTGATTAGCAACTTCAGCAAAGTCTCAGGATACAAAATCAATGTACAAAAATCACAAGCATTCTTGTACACCAATCACAGACAAACAGAGAGCCAAATCATGAGTGAACTCCCATTCACAATTGCTTCAAAGAGAATAAAATACCTAGGAATCCAACTTACAAGGGATGTGAAGGACCTCTACAAGGAGAACTACAAACCACTGCTCAATGAAATAAAAGAGGATACAAACAAATGGAAGAACATTCCATGCTCATGGGTTGGAAGAATCAATATCGTGAAAATGGCCATACTGCCCAAGGTAATTTATAGATTCAATGCCATCCCCATCAAGCTACCAATGACTTTCTTCACAGAATTGGAAAAAACTAATTTAAAGTTCATATGGAACCAAAAAAGAGCCCGCATCGCCAAGTCAATCCTAAGCCAAAACAACAAAGCTGGAGGCATCACGCTACCTGACTTCAAACTATACTACAAGGCTACAGTAACCAAAACAGCATGGTACTGGTACTACAACAGAGACATAGATCAATGGAACAGAACAGAGCCCTCAGAAATAGTGCCACATATCTACAACTATCTGATCTTTGACAAACCTGACAAAAACAAGAAATGGGGAAAGGATTCCCTATTTAATAAATGGTGCTGGGAAAACTGGCTAGCCATATGTAGAAAGCTGAAACTGGATCCCTTCCTTACACCTTAGACAAAAATTAATTCAAGATGGATTAAAGACTTAAATGTTAGACCTAAAACCATTAAAACCCTACAAGAAAACCTAGGCAATACCATTCAGGACATAGGCATGGGCAAGGACTTCATGTCTAAAACACCAAAAGCAATGGCAACAAAAGCCAAAATTGACAAATGGGATCTAATTAAACTAAAGAGCTTCTGCACAGCAAAAGAAACTACCATCAGAGTGAACAGGCAACCTACAGAATGGGAGAAAATTTTTGCAACCTACTCATCTGACAAAGGGCTAATATCCAGAATCTACAATGAACTCAAACAAATTTCCAAGAAAAAAACAAACAACCCCATCAAAAAGTGGGCGAAGGACATGAACAGACACTTCTCAAAAGAAGACATGTATGCAGCCAAACAACACATGAAAAAATGCTCATCATCACTGGCCATAAGAGAAATGCAAATCAAAACCACAATGAGATACCATCTCACACCAGTTAGAATGGCCATCATTAAAAAGTCAGGAAACAACAGGTGCTGGAGAGGATGTGGAGAAATAGGAACACTTTTACACTGTTGATGGGACTGTAAACTAGTTCAACCATTGTGGAAGTCAGTGTGGCGATTCCTCAGGGATCTAGAACTAGAATTACCATTTGACCCAGCAATCCCATTACTGGGTATATACCCAAAGGACTATAAATCATGCTGCTATAAAGACACACGCACACGTATGTTTATTGCGGCACTATTCACAATAACAAAGACTTGGAACCAACCCAAATGTCCAACAACAATAGACTGGATTAAGAAAATGTGGCACATATACACCATGGAGTACTATGCAGCTATAAAAAACGATGAGCTCATGTCCTTTGTAGGGACATGGATGAAACTGGAAAACATCATTCTCAGCAAACTATCGCAAGGACAAAAAACCAAACACCGCATGTTCTCACTCATAGGTGGGAATTGAACAATGAGAACTCATGGACACAGGAAGGGGAACATTACACTCCGAGGACTGTTGTGGGGTGGGGGGACGGGGGAGTGACAGCATTAGGAGATATACCTAATGCTAAATGACGAGTTAATGGGTGCAGCAAAACAACATGGCACATAGATACATATGTAACAAACCTGCACATTGTGCACGTGTACCCTAAAACCTAAAGTATAATAATAAAAAATAAAATAAATAAATAAATAATAAAAAAATAAAATAAAAAGTGTATGAATGGTTGAAGTACGGCCACTCGGATTGGCCAAGACTCAGCTATTATTACAGGTGCATACTCCTCAGTTTTCAATTTTGTCTACCTATTAAGTGAGATTGCAGTTCGTCCACAAGGACTCAACTATAGAAGTAGTGTCCTTCTCAGGCCATAGTTTACTTTAACATCCCCAATGTTGGAGGCTGGGTCTCATGGGAGGTTATTGGATCATGAGGGTGAATTTCTCATGAATGGTTTAGCTCTACCCCTTTAATGCTGTTGTGATAATAGTGAGTAAGTCCTCATGAGATCTGATTATTTAGAAGTGTGAACCAACTCCCCCCTTGCTCTCTCTGTCTCCTGATCTGGCCATGTGATGTGTCTGCTCCCCCTTCATCTTCCACCATGATTGTAAGTTTTCTGAGGCCTCTCCAGAAACTGAGCAGATGCTACTATGCTTCCCATACAGCCTCTGGAACCATGAGCCAATTAATCTTCTTTTCTTTGCAAATTACCCAGTCTCAGGTATTTCTTTATAGCCATGTGAATACGAACTAAGACAGTTTTCTACACATTTTTTCATCTCTTCTTTTTCTTGATCACCCAAAATGCAAATATTTGTTTGCTTAATAGTGTCCCATATGTCATGTAGGCTTTTTTTTTTAATTACTTTCTCCTTTTTTTGTCTGACTGTGCTATTTCTAAAGGCCCATCTTCAAGTTCAAAAATTCTTCTGCTTGATCTAGGCTATTGTTGAAATTCTCAATTTTATTTTTTATTCCATTCTTTGAATTCTTCAGTTCCAAGAATTCTAATTGGTTATACTCTCTTTCTCTCTCTCATACATATATATATAGTGTGTGTGTAAATATATATATATGTGTATATATATATATCTTTGTTGAATTTCTCAAATTATAAATTGTTTTTCTATTGTCACTGAATTGTCTATCTGTGTTCTCCTGAATCTTGCTAAGTTTTTTAAAGATTATTATTTTACATTCTTTTTTATACATCTTATAATTTTACTTTCTTCAGGGACTATCATTGAGAAATTATTAAGTTGCTTTGGAATTATCATGTTCTTTTGCTTGTTCAAGTTTCTTAGGTCCCTACACTGACATCTGCACATCTGATGCAACAGTCATTTCTTCCAGTTTCATGAGGTAGGTTTTTTAGGGAAAGATTTTTTCCTGTGTATGTGTTTCATGGTGTCTGCTAGGTAGGATGTTTTTGCTTTGGTTCTGGGTAGGCAGAGTAATGTGGTCTCCATAGAATTTCTTCAGCTATAGTCAATGTCAATAATGTTTGTTAATGCCTCACAGTGGCCTAAGCTTTGGTTTTTTGTGAGGGTTGTGGCTCAGCTTTGTTGGGGATGGGAATGCCAAGTAGGCTGATCCTCAGGCTCCTGAGTGGCATGTGTAGGTGCTGGTGGTGGCAGTGCAGGCCCAGGGTAGGTTTGTCCTCAGACTCCCGAGTGTCATATGAGGATGCAGGGCAGTCCAACTGCTGGAGGGGCAGGCTCACTGGCAGTGTTGGCAGCAGGCCCCAGGTGGGGGCCTGGCAGCAGGCCCTAAAGCCACTGTTTGGTTCATGCACATGCTGGTGGTGCAATGGAATGCCCAGGCATCCGACTCCTTGTGTCCCTAGGTGGTGTGCATGTGCACTGGCGGTGTGGCAACAGGCCCTGAGGAGCTAGTCCTTGAGCCTCTGGGCAGTGTGTGTGGGCATGCAGCGTTCCTGCCACTGGAGGCGGCAGGTTTGCAGGCAACGGTAGTGGAGAACTCCGGGTAAGTTGATCTTTGGGCCACTGGGTGACATATGTGAATACTGGTGGTGGCAGTGGTGGGCCCAGATGAGCCAGTCCTTGGACCCTTCAACCACACACACAGTTGTGTAGTAGGTCTGCCACTGGAGGGTGGGGCCTTGGTGGCTGGCAATGGTGAGCTCTGGGCAGGCAGCTCTCAGGCTCTGGCAAGCCAGGTGTTGGCTCCCTCTATACTTGGGGCAGCCTCCCTGCTGTGCTGGACCACCTATTTCCCTAGGTGTAGGGTGCTGTGGAGAATCAAGTGTTGTTGTAGATGTACCTCTAGGTCCAGCTGGTGTCACAAGGCCACAGCCCTCTGTGTAGATGTGAAGGAATGCTGGTAGGGCCCCAAAAATATGGAGATGAAGGAGCTATTGGGCCCAGAGTAGGATGCACTCTGGTCCCAAAATTGAGATGTGCTACAGCAGCCTGGATCCTGGTGTAGAAAGACCTATCATGAATTTCTTCTCTGAAGAAATGCAGTTGCATGAACTTCAAGAAGCTCCCTGCACTGGGCCCAGGGTCATGAGCATTGAGGGGCTCACCAATAGCTAGGATTGCTTGTCTCTGTGGCAGGAACTGGGTTTCTGTGAATCTCCTACTTACCTTTTCCCTGTAATGGGGAATCCCTCAACTATGCTGCCATTTTGAATTTTTATGCCTCGGGGAGTCTTGTCACTTCCTTGCTGAATTCCAGTGTTCTCCCCTAGACACTCAATTCAACCTGTGTTTTTCTGTTTCTTTTTTTGGTCTTTGTGGAGGAGATGCACGCAGGGTGTCTCTAGTCAGTCATCCAGATCTTAGAAATCATTTTTTAAATATTACCATATTAGATAAACCAGAAGTGAACTGGAAATTATAATATGTTGAAAACAGCAGCCATGATGGGGTCACCCTTTAATAAATTTTTATCTAATTTAGTACCTATGAATGAGAACCATTAACACTGCCATGATAATTCAGGTCTGGGAAGACACAGCTGTTGGTTCGAAATTTTAAGAAAAGTTTCATGGAGGTAATTGGACCTTAAAGAATCATAGGGATTTCAAAGTATCAAGAAAAGATGTTAGGAAAGTCTTGGAAAGTGGCAGGTAAGAAGGAAATAACAGAATTTTAAAATCATACCAGGGCCATTCAGAGGGCAGATGGGGGGAGGAGGGAGAGGATTAGGAAAAAATAACTAATGGGTACTAGGCTTAAAACCTGGGTGATGAAATAATCTGTACAGCAAACCCCCATAACACAAGTTTACCTATGTAACAAACCTGCACTTGTATCCCTGAACTTGAAATAAAAGTTAAACTATAAAGCAAATAAATTCAAAGAAATAAAAAGCAAAACAACAACAAAACCTCTGTTCTACTTGAGAAGATACTAACTAGACTTTAGTTTTTGGCTTCTTTCATAACCTGTTCATGATAAGAGGAAATCTTGTTAAAATTAAATCTTCTAAGCATAGGCCTTGCAGATGTGGAAAAAATGTAATAGGAAGATATTTTCAATTCCTTCTTGGCTAAATGTACATACTTGTAGCCAATATAAAAAAAAAGGAGGAAAGAAAAAAATTGTTTTCTTATGCCCTAGAGTAAAAAGAATTATCTCAATGTTCTCTCTTCCAGTAAGTGGTGACCTGGCAGTATAGAAAGGTGCCTCCTGGTAGAACACATTCTGCAAGACTTTTGTACTTACATAAAATGAAAAAGAAAGTCTATGGTTTAGCGACTAATGTTTATATGAATCCAGATTTTATAATACCACATGAATTACTGCTGAGATGACAACAGAACTCAACCTATGTAAATACATTTTACCCCAGTCCTCTGAAACAGAAATTTGTCCCAAATTAACACACTGACTTTGTTACCTATGAAGATCCATCATCTTTGAATTAGATGTTATCATGAATAACTAGGGAATTGAATTCAAAACAACGTCATTTCTGAAGCAGAAAAAATAATAGAGACCTATGTTCGTTTCCACTACACCGTGTCATCTAAAAACAGTGGAAAACAGCCCATAGACTTGAATTTAAAATAACTTTTAAAAAAATATGCAAGTAACTAGTCCAGAGAGAACAATACCAGACAGGCAAGGAGCGGAAAAAAAAAAAAAAAAAAAGAAAATTACTTTTGGAAAATGTAACACCTAGAAAATAGATCTTATAAAATAAAAGACACAAGAAATAAAAACCTAACTAGCCTAAATCTACACAAGAAATAAAAGCCTAACCAACAATATGGTGACTCCAATTGGAAAGATCATATGTTGCCTTTCTACAGATTTTAAGAGCAGAAAATTTCAGGGAATGTAGGTTGGGAGGAAAAGGATTCAGAACTCATCACAGCAATTAGACATAGATCAGATTAATATTAAAGTAGCATTCCCCAAAACAATTTATGGTTTGACTTACCAATTAATTGTAACTTTTCAAGATATTCTACCCAAATATAGTATTTTAAATTATAACTCTGAGATGGATTAATATGATTTCAGAATTATTCAATAACCCTTACTATGCGCAAGTTATTGACAAAACTATTGTTTAGAACTTGTTTCTCAAAATTGCCACTATGTATAACATTTTTATTTTCATTTATAAAAACTGACTTAAGTCAAAGTGATTAATTATTTTCTACAATGACCTGTGTTAGCCAAGTATATTTAGGTTATTATCAAATAACCTAAATATAGTGTAACCTGAATCAAGTGTAACTAGTTTAAGGTTAAAATAAAAAATAAGAGTATCTTTGGGAGTCCAGAACTAGAATGCTGCAAAATGGAACTAAGCAATAGAAACATTAAGGAGCTGAGGGAGACATTTACTATTTTTCTGGACTTGTTCCTCATTTTCACTTTTTTACAGATAGGCATTTTTTGCTGCTATTAAATTGAGATGAGACGCCACACCATCTCAGAATTGGGACACGGCAACCTCAGGAACCCTTCCTTGCCTCTCTTCCTGATAGCAGCCCAGGCTAGAGATAACCTCAGAGCCCTCATTTCAAGCTTCACAGGGAGTAGGTCTCCACCAGCTCCACTTTTGTCAAGTGCTACTTTCATCCAATCAACTACGTTCTACTTTGGATGGGGAGACATATTCCAACGGGTAACATGAACAGGGAAAAAAAAAAAGCTATTTGTAGCTAAGCAAACATCACCAATAGTGTCTCTTTTTTTTCAAGTTGAAAAAAAAAAATAAGACTAGGCATTTATATAATTGGTCAAGACCCCACAGTTGGCAGTAGAGTTAATTTTAGTCTAATATTCTTACTATTATAGCTTCAACTTCAAGATGCCTGTTTATTAGTGAAGAAATATGTAAAATCATACCTAAGATAAATTGTTGCTCCTGCTTTCTTTTGTCCAAAAAGTTGATATCTTAATATTGTACAAATTTACTCATTATATCAGAAAGATTTGGCTTTTTCCCTCCCTTTCCCACTCCTCTGTGTGTGTGTGTGTGTGTGTGTGTGAGATGGTTGAAGAGGAAGAATGTGGCTGTTTTGAAATATTTATCATTGAAATAATATTTATCACAGCATTATCAGCAGGTGACCTGTTAGGTGTTCTTATCACCAAAGTATAATTCAATTTCCTTTAGACTTTAATGCAAATGTGGAGTTTCTATCCTCAAAATGGTATTTCAAACATATATTTGGGTATCTTACTACTTATTAAAAAAAAAGATGAAAAGACAAATTCTTTGACAGCACAATTTAAAATTCTAAACCCTGAGGACATGATCCTGAAGCTCCCTACTAAAAAAACAATATTTTCCTAGAGATTTTACAGTATTTGGTAAATCCTCTTCGCCTTTTAACATGGTGCATGAGTCTATATTTCTTAGCAATTCTGCTTCTACGGATATTGGGGATTTAAGAGTGTAAACATACGAATGGACAATAAGTATAGTTTGTTAAAATATCCAGATCTTCAAAGGTAATTTTGAAAGATTATTCTGCCAATTAATATTTCTGAAATGACACAGCAGACAGGAGACAATTCATTGAAATGTCATCCATCCACCCTTTCCCCTTACGTCACAAGGTGTTTAAATAACTCTGTGAAGGAAGGAGGAAACAGCTGTGCTGAAATTGCGGATTTTATGTCTTTCAATGTTGTGTGTGAAGCTGCCAAAATGAAAGTATTAATGAAATTGAGACTATGTGAGGTTAGAGTATGCAAACGAGCTCATTCTTTGGGTGGGGGCTCTAATGTGCTCTTTTTCTTTCTCACTGTTCACACTGAATACTGCGGGCTAATGTTTCAAAAACTGTATTTTTTAGCTTAACTCCTAAATCTGGAGTCACGATTGAGCTAAATAAATAGAATAATTCAGTATAGGGTCTGGCCAGTAGCTTCTTTTCCCTATGGCTATTCTACTCATTGAATATAAATCAAAAGCATGTAAAACACTTTCAATGTATTTGGGTGGGTGGGGTACAATTTAGTACAAGGACAGGAGAATATTTTCTAAGTAAAATAATAGATCTCAAGATGCTCTGGGGTTTTAAGATCAGAATCAGAAAACTAGATACATAAGATACATACATACATATATCCATATATACATACATAGAAAATGAATCAATGGAGAAGTTTATAATGATCACTATAAAATGAGAGTATAAGAAAAGTGAGGTCCCAATCTCAATAGAAACAAGTTTAGCTTCCTGGAATCTTAAATCACATCTCCAAAAACAACATTCAACACCCAGTGAAACAAACATATTAGCCAATCTTCAGTATGAATACACAAACAAAAATAAGAGCATTTAATTTAGAGACTATTTAGAGAAGGTATCAGCAAATTTTAGACTAATATCCAGTGGTTACAGGATTATAGACTTTTAGCACCAATAAAAAGTTTAGAATTTAAACCACCACATCATTGAAGATGGGGGAACCATAATTCAAAGAATTCGATTTCCTTAAACAAGATGATACAGCTGCTGAATGACAGAGCAAAATTTATATCTTAAGTCTATTCTATTTCCAGTGTTGTTTCTATAAAACTAGGCTGATGTTTGATGTCTGGCACTACACTTTCCACTACAAGAAAGGCAATACTTCAAGCAGAAAATAAATCATGTATCTTTTACTACTGAGATTTAACAGACATGGAGGAAAGGTGATTTTTGTTATCAAATTTACAATGTATTTGGGTATATAAATAAAACAAAATAAGTGTTGGTAGGATCCAGAAAAATGAGTACCATAAATCTGTAGCTACATTATAATTTGTTTAACATTATTTTGTTTGCCTTACTTTCTAGTTATAATCAGTGTTTAGAACTGAAATACTAATCTAGTAACTAGGTGTGGTTGAGTGAGTAATTCAAAGAAGAAATAGAGAGAATACTGTAATGATGTCAATACTTACAACTGACCAAAATAAAAATGAAAAAAAAATTAGCCTGCTAGAATAAGCTGATTTGGCATTCATCCCACAAAAACTAACATGCATTTATCCTCTTCACTCCTTCTTCCTTTTAACACTTAGAAAATATTGCAAAAAAATACATATACAATAATTATCTAAAGAACGACATTGGGAATACTGCCTAAGAAAATGACCAAAAGTACATTTGCAAACATAAATCAACAGAAGGCTTGTAAAAACACAAAAGAAGGACTGCATTCTTGGGCATCAAACCAGAAGGGTGATGGTTGCTTCAGGAACTATTTCTCCACTGTGTCTTTTAAATTAGCAATAACCCCGGCCGTACACTTTTCAAACATCAATAACTAAATGCACGTGTGAATGTAATCTTCAAACACCAGAAACAAAATCAGGCAGTTTCATATACAACATACCTTATCTATGTGAAGCAAAAACAGAAAGGGTAGATTAAAAAAAACTAGCATCCACTAAGTACATACTATATCTCAGACATTTAGTCCTCAAAACACCAACTACAATATCCATTTTATGAAGAAAGCTCAGAGAGCTTGAGGGTTTTCTTTCCCCTAGAGTTCATATAGCAGAATGCTGATGTCAAGATTCAAACCTAAGTTCACTTGAGTCCAGACTATAAGGTCTTCTCAGTATAATTTTTTGTGAAATGACAGATAAACTTCTGGTCTCTGTCTTTTCTTGCAGGCTTGAAATGACATGGTGATATTTTGAAAAGAAGTTATTTTATTCACTCTAGATAAATTTACAGTTAATAAGATTTCCTTACCAGAATGATGGAATTAGGAAGCTGACAAATCATTTCCTCAAACAAATGTGAACCATAAAGCTGAACAAAACTGTCAATCATTTCAGATTGCTAAAAATCTGGAAATCAAGCAAAGCTGTATATTAATGTAAGAAGCATTCATGCTTGAGTGCTACTATATTTGGGTAAGACTGGCATGAGCCTGTGGTGTTCTTGCCCAGGACTGCTCCCATTCCCCTACTATCTCTGTCCATGGTATTCCAACTAGGGAGGGACAGGCTGTGAAAACCAGCAGTGTCCCTGTTCTGCCAGTAAGGGAACACAGGATTTAGAGCACTATTATTAAAGGTGTGTGATGGTTAATTTTACATATCAAGTTGACTGGGTCATGGGGTGCCCAGATAGTTGGGCACAAGACACACCCACACATTATCTCTGGGTGTGTCTTGAGGACATTTTCAGAAGAGATTAGCATTTAAATCTTTAGACTGAGTAAAGCAGAGCCCTCTTTAATATGAGTGGGCATCATCCAATCTGGTGAGGGCTTGAATACAACAGAAGGTGGAGAAAGAGAGAATTTCTTTTCTGCTTGATTGCTTCAGCTAAGACTTTAGTCTTCTACCCTCAGACTGGCATCAATGTCATTGCTGCTCCTCGTTCTCAGGCCTTTGGCTATGAACTGGAACTACACAGATCCTGGAACTCCTCAGCCTCTGAAGTCTGGTAAAACACTCCTTACAATAAAGCTCTCTCTCTTCCTTTCTGTCTCTGTCCCTCTCTCTCCATATATATACAGATGGATACACAGACAGATAGATATGTGGAGATATATACAGTAAGTCCTCACTTAATGTTGACAGGTTCTTGGAAACTGCTACTTTAAGTGAAACAATATGACAAAACCAGTTTCTCATTTACATAATAACTAAACAACGTTGAAAAAAATGAAGTTCTTTGAGAATCTGCTATATGTATTCAAGGACCACTATATATATAAAATGTGTATCTATATATATATGTCACATGTATATACTGTGGTACATACACACACACACATATATATACACTGTGATATATATGTACATTTATATATATGTGCAGGTGTGTACGTGTGTATGTGTGTAAGATATACATTTATTCATGCACTGCATAATGATGTTTTGGCTAACAACAAACTGCATATACTATGGTGGTCTTATAAGATTATAATGGAGCTGAATAATTCCTATTGCCTAGTGACTGTAGCTATCACAACATCATAGAGTTACACATTACTCATGTTTTTGGTGATGCTGGTATAAACAAACCCACTGTGCTGACAATCCTAAATAGCACAGCACATACAACTATATACAGTACATAATACTTGATAATGATCATAAACAACTATGTTACTGGTTTATGTATTTACTATCTTAAACTTTCAATCATTACTTTAGAGTATACTGCCTCTACTTATTAGAAAAAAAAGTTAACTGTAAAACAGCCTCAGGGAGGTCTTTCAGGGGATGTTCCAAAAGACGGCATTGTTATTATAGGAGATGATAGCTCCACGCACGTTATTGTTCCAAAAGACCTTCCAGTGGCACAAAATGTGACAGTGAAAGACAGTGATATTGATGATTCTGACACTGTGTAGACTTAGGCTAATGTGTGTATTTGTATCTTCGTTTTAAACAAAAATCTTTAAGAAATAAAAAATAAAAAATGTTCAAAGTACACAAAATCTTGTAGAATAACAATATATGGAAATAAAATATTTTTGTACAGCTGACCATGTGCTTGTGTTTTAAGCTAAGTGTTATTACAAAAGAGTGAAAAAGCTTTAAAAATTAAAAATTGATAAAGTGAAAATAAGTTGCAGTAGTGATATGACTTGGCTCTGTGTCCCCACCAAATCTCATCTTGTAGCTTCCACAATTCCCACGTGGTGTGGGAGGGATCCGGTGGAAGGCGGTTGAATCATGGGGGCAGGTCTTTCCCATGCTGTTCTCATGATGGTGAATGGGTCTCACGAGATCTGATGGTTTTAAAAACGGGAGTTTCTCTTCACAAGCTCCTCTTTTGCCTGCCACTATCCATGTAAGATGTGACTTGCTCCTCCTTGCCTTCCACCATGATTGTGAGGCCTCTGCAGCCATGTGGAATTGGAAGTCTAACTAAACCTCTTTCTTTTGTAAATTGCCCAGTCTTGGTATGTCTTTATCAGCAGCGTGAAAACAGACTATTACAAGTGGCTAATTTATTATTGAGGAAGAAAAATACTCTTAATTTAGTGTTGCCTAAGTATACAATGTTTGTAACGTCTACAGTACCGTATAGTAACATTGTAGGCCTTCGCATTCACTCACCACCTACTCACTGACTTACACAAAACAACTTCCAGTTTTGTAACCTCTATTTACGGTAAGTGCCCTATACAGGTGTACCATCTTTTATACCATATTTTTACTTTACCTTTTGAATGTTTTGATATGTTTACGTACATAAACACTTACCATTGTGTTACAATTGTCTGCAGTATTCAGTACAGTAATGTGCTGCACAGGTTTGTAGCCTAGGAGCCATAGACGATACCGTACAGCCTAGATGTGTAATAGGCTATACCATCTAGGTCTGTGTGAGTATGCTCTATGATGTTTGCACAACAAGGGAATCACCTAAACAACATGTTTCTCAGAGTGTATCCCTGTTGTTAAATGATGCATAATTGTACACACCTACATACACACATATATGTATACATACTATAATGGTTAATTTTATGTGTCAATTTGATGGGGCTAAAGAATGCTCAGATGGCTGGAAAAATGTTACATCTAAGTATCTCTGTGTGCATGTTTCTAGAAGAGATCAGCATTTGAGTCAGTAAATTGAGTACAGAAGATCTGTCATCACCAATACTGATGGACAGCATCTAATCCACTGAGGGCCCAAATAGAACAAAAATGCAGAATAAGGACAAATCCTCTTTCTCTCTCTCCTCTTGATCTGAGAAATCCATTTCTTCTTTCCTTGGACATTGAAACACCCGGTCCTTGGGCCTTTGGACTCTGGCTTACACCAGTGCTTCCCTCAACCCCTATTTTTAAAGTCTTTGGACTTGGACTGAATTACAGCTCCACCAGATTTCCTCTTTCTTTGGCCTGCAAATGGCATATCATGGGACTTCTTGGCCTACATAATTGTGTGAACTAATCCCCACAATGAATTCTATCTGTCTGTCTGTCTATCTATCTACCTACCTACCTACCTCCCTCCCTCCCTCCCTACCTCCCTCCTATTAGTTCTGTTTCTCTGAGAACCCTGACTAATGTGAGTGGTTATCTTGGTGGCAAGTGAAAAGGGAGGGCCAGTAGCTCTGCTAGCTTAAGTTTGAATAGCTAGATATTAAACAAGGAGCTCCAGTAAGTAAGGCAGACTTAATGGGATTGATAAGTGTTCTGCATACCCAGCTTTAACCAGAAGTTGTGTGCGTGTGCAGTAGAGGCTAGAGTGAACCCAAGCAACTCACACATCCCTGGCTTATGAAGCCAGTGCACATGCTCAGGAGACACACAAGAGAGCTCGATGGAAAGTAAAATGGGCAGACTTCTTGAAACAGACTGATGCTTGAATGTGCTCTCCAGCCCATACAGAGTCATCAGCAGGGAGTGGAAAGCTTTCCTGACTTTAGCTGTTTGAATGTAACCTCTAACTAATCTTCGGCTGAACAGTAAACTGTGCAGACGACACCAGGCCACCCCTAGGAAAAAAGGCTTAAACATAAAAACAAGACAAATAACATCAGAAAAAAATTCCAGCAGAAACAGCAGCCATACATTTTGGCAGAGACAGACTTCTCAGATTTAATGAGACAGACTTCTCAGATTTAAAAATGAGAAACAAATAAAAGCCAAAAAAACACTCATGAAGGAAAAAAGTAAAAATCAATAGCAAATATTAAAAGAATCAAAAAGCAATATTATACTGCTATATGATCTAAAAATATAATCCTCAATTAAAATTATGTGAAGAAAGAAGAAAGTGTGACTCATACTCAGGAAAAAACAAAGCAATCAATAGAAAATGTGTGACTGAACACCCCACCAACACTAACCCACCGATTTTGGATTTAGCAAAGACTTCAAAGGACTTATGTTAAATATATGTTAAAATAACTTTATAGTATGGCTATTTTCATGATATTGATTTTTCCTATCCATGAGCATGGGATGTATTTCCATTTGTTTGTGTCCTCTCTGATTTCCTTGAGCAGTGGTTTGTAGTTCTCCTTGAAGAGGTCTTTTATTTCTCTTGTTAGCTCTATTCCTAGGTATTTTATTCTCTTTGTAGCAATTGTGAATGGGAATTCATTCATGATTTGGCTTTCTGCTTGTCTACTGTTGGTGTACAGAAAAGAAGACATTTATGTGGCCAAAAAACATGAAAAAAGCTCAGTATCACTGATCACTAGGGAAATGCAAATCAAAAGCACAGTAAGATACCATCTCACACCAGTCAGAATGGCAATTATTAAAATATCAAGAAACAAAAGATGCTCGTAAGGCTGTGGAAACAGGAACACCTTTACACTTTTGGAGAGAATATAAATTGGTTCAACCATTGTGGAAGACAGTGTGGTGATTTCTGAAAGACCTAAAACCAGAAACACCATTTGACTCAGCAATTCCATTACTGGGTACACACCCAAAGGAATATAAATCATTCTATTATAAATGAACATGCACGTGTATGTTGATTGCAGCACCATTTATAATAGCAAAGACATGGAATCAACCCAAATGTCCACCGATGAAGACTGGATAAAGAAAATGTGGTACATATACACCATGGAATACTATGCAGCCATAAAAGGAATGAAGTCATGTCCTTTGCAGGGACATGGATGGAGCTGGAAGCCATTATCCTCAGCAAACTATTGCAGGAACAGAAAAGCAAACACCACATGTTCTCACTTAAAAGTGGGAGCTGAACAATGAGAACGCATGGACACAAGGAGGGGAGCAATGCACACTGGGGCCTGTCAGTGGGTGGGGAGAAGGGTAGGGAGGGTGCCAGGAAAAATAGCTAATACATGTTGGGCTTAATACCTAGGTGATGATGGGTTGACAGGTGCAGCAAACCATCATGGCACACATTTACCTGTGTCACAAATCTGCACATCCTGCACATGTATCCTGGAACTTAAAATAAAATAAAACAAAATAAAAATAAATAAATAAAGTAACTCTAAAAAGCATGTTTAAAGAATTAAAGGCAAGTCTAATGATATTGACTCAATGAATAGAGGCTCTTATGAAAGAGATAACAATTATAAAAAGCAAATGGAAATTTTGATGTGAAAAGTAAAATAAAAGGAAAAATTCAAAAGAAGCTCCATTAATGATTCATGTGGTCAGGAAAAAAGAACCAATTATTCTGAAGATAGATCAGTATAAACTATCTGAAAATAAAACAGAAGAAAAAATAGGAAATATAAACAGAATCTCAGAGATCTGTGGAACATTGTTAGGCATACATATGTGTAATAGGAGTCCCATAACGAAAGAAGAGGGTGAAAGCAGGGAAATATTTGAAGAAATAATGGCCTGAAATTCACAAAATGTAAGGAAAGTCAATAATCTGCTGATCCAAGAAGCTCAGTAAACCCTTCTTTTCTTCTTCCCTCCCTCCATCCCTCTGTCCCTCCCTCCCTTCCCTCCTTCCTTCCTTCCCTTCCTTTCTTTCCTTCCTTCCTCCCTCCTTCCCTTCCTCCATCCCTCCCTTCCTTCCTTTTCTTTCTTCCTTCCTTTTTCTTTCCTTTTCTTTTCTTTTTCTTTCATCCTTTCCCCTTCCTTCCTTCCTTCTTCTTTCCTTCTTTCTCTTTCTCTCTCTTTTAATGTAAACTCTACATTTTTATAGGCATCTGTAAAATAATTCAGGCACGTATACCAGGCTTACAACTATTTGCAAAATATGTAGGCAGATATATTATTGGATCAAAACACTCAATGTCAAAGAAATAGCTATTGAAGAGGTAAGATCACGGTACATCTGTTTATCTGTTTCCACTGGACATTACCACCAGCTTTTCCTAACGTTTTCTCTTCAATGCAGAGGAGGAACTGGGAGCTACATTTTCCAGAATTTGCTTCTGCATATGGTTCCTGAAATAGAGCTAGAGTTTATGAAAGGCAGAGGTTGAAGTCCAATTGGGAAGTCTGGAAAGAATAAGAGGCAGGGGGATACGGGACTAGACAGAATGTTTGAAGTGGTTTCCAAGTGAACTTTTGATAATCATCCTCATTGGAGCCTCAGACTGATAAAAGTCATTAGGAGATACCCAGGAGTTCTTGAGATCTGCAGAAATTTTCAGTTAAGCTATTGAGAATCACTTACTTTGATGCTGAAGCTAAGACTTTGGATAATAGTTTCTTTAGGCTTCATTTGTCTACCCCTTCACTAGTTGTTTAAGCCTCTAATCTCTTATATTAAAACTCTTCATAATTTGAAAAAAATGCAACAATATTTCAGTCTTAAAATCACAGTTTATTTTACATTCACATAATTCATACAATCCCTCAATTGTTAGAATGCCTCTAAGTCACCATTACAAGAATAACCATCACTGTACTTTCCACATGTAGGATAGAAAACTCCATTTCAATAAAGATAAGATCTCTAGATCTTATAACCAATGCCATCCTTAAAATGAGGCAACTTAAGTCACCATATTTTTTTCTCCTGGAGAATATTTATTTTTCTAAACATAGTATCCAAATGGCTGCTCTAATTCTTCACTTCATTTTATCTCACCACGTAAATTTTGGCCACAGGAGTTTTTTTTTTTAACTATTTGAATTCACCCAGAGATGCTAATTTTGGAGATGACTAGAGCTAGATATAAGCAAGTAGCAAAGGCAAAAATCTGAGTCTACAAAAGGTACAGGTTTTAAAATAAAACCCATTGGTGAGAATTAAAATTCCTTTTTCCACAATATTTTAAAATACATTTAAATTTTCAATGTCCTGTAACTATCAACTCTGTTTCATTTGCCATCTCTGTATTAGAATGCAAATGAAGAGAAGGCAGATGTTGATCTGTTTGTGTTAGAGAAATGCATAGGCTATAACCAGAATAAACACTCCATAATGCATCTACTCATTGCCAGCTTCTATGAAAAGGAATGCTATTACTGTAACTCTGTTGCTTAATAATTTTGAATAATTAATAATTTATAAAGTTCTTGAATTCTCAAAGCTAGTACTTTATTCCTTCATCATAGTATGATAGAAACTGAGGTAATAAAAAGGTGTTTTTTCAATGACTTAAGGACAACGTGCAAGGAAAAATCTATTTAACCACTTGGACTTAGAGAATCTGGTCATTACTTCTCAAGACAGGTTGACAGAGGCCAGGCGCAATGGCTCATGCCTGTAGTCCTAGCACTTTGGGAGGCCGAGGCAGGCGGATTGCCTGAGCTCATGAGTTCGAGACCAGCCTGGGCAACAATGGTGAAACCCCGTCTCTACTAAGATACACAAAATTAGCCGGGTGCGGCAGTGTGTGCCTATAGTCCCAGCTACTCAGGAGGCTGTGGCAGGAGAATCGCTTGAACCCGGGAGGTGGAGGTTGCAGTGAGCCAAGATCGCGCCACTGGACTCCAGCCTGAGCAACACAGTGAGACGCCGTCTCAAAAAAAAAAAAGAAAAAGACAGGTTGACAGAGAGAAGTTAGCAGCATTCTCTTGCAATTGCTATTTAGCATGAGCATATTGTGAAGACTTTTTTCCCTTTTAAATAGACTTTATTTTCTAGAGTTGTTTTAAGTTCACAGAAAAAAATGAGCAGAAGGTACAGAGATTTCCCGTATATCCCTTCCTTCACACACACAAAATTTCCATCACTATCAACATCCTGCATCACAATGGTACATTTGTTACAACTAATCAATCTGCACCAACGCAGCATTATCAGAGTCCATAGTTTACATTAGGGTTACCCTTGGTGTTGTGCATTCTGTGGGTTTTGACAAATATACAATGATGTGTATCAATAATTTATAGTATAATACAGAAGAATTTCACTGCCTCAAAAAATCCTTGGTGCTTCACCTATTCATCCCTCCTTCCACTTCCCCTGGAAACCACTGGTCTTTTTATGGTCTCTATAGTTTTGTCTTTTGCAGAATATCGTATAGTCAGGATCACACAGTATGTTGCCTTTTCAGATTGGTTTCTTTCACTTAGTAGTATACATTTTAGCTTTCTCCATGTCTTTTCATGGCTTGACAGCTCATTTATTTTAGCACTGAATAATATTCCATTGCCTGTATGTACTACAGTTTATTCATTCAGCTGCTAAAGGATATCTTGGTTGCTTCTAAGTTTTGGCAATTATGAACAAAGCTGCTATAAGCATCTGTATATAGGTTGATATGTAGACACAGGTTTTCAGCTCCTTTGGGTAAACACCAAGAAGCATGATCATTGGATTATATGGTAAGAATATGTTTAGTATTGTAGGAAACTGTCTTCCAAAGTGGCTGTACCATTTTGCATTCTCACCAGCAATAAATGAGAGTTCCTGTTGCACCACATCCTCACTAGCATTTGATGTTGTCACTGTTCTGGGTGGCCATTAAAAAACAGAGGTTAAGGAATTTTAATGAATTCTAAAAACTTTCCAATTTTGCCAAGTTTCTACTTTTCTTTAAATCAGAAAGAATTATAGAAATACCCTACCCTCAATCCTTGTATAAAGCATTGTATAAAATTAACATATTATCATAAGAGTGTCATGTTTCCTACTCCCAAAAACCTAGCAATCCAGGTCATGGTAGTTTGGCTGTTAGGAACTTGAAACAAGTTTGCTTTGTAAATCTTCACATTCTAGAATATTTTACACAGAAACGCTACCTTAAACCTAAAACAAATAATAAAAAATAAAAATTAAATTTAAAAACTTCCATAAATTATTTTTTAAAAAATAACCACAATCGTGACTGTTCTGACTCAGTTTGCAATTTATCAAAGATGTCAAAATTTTATCTTCCAGCCAGGAACTGTGGCTCATGCCTGTAATCCCAGCACTTTGGGAGGCCTAGGCGGGTGGATCACCCGAGGTCAGGAGTTTGAGACCAGCCTGGCCAACATGGTGAAACCCCATCTCTACTAAAAAGACAAAAATTAGCCGGGTGTGGTGGCAGACGTCTGTAATCTCAACTACTCGGGAGGCTGAGGCAGGAGAATTGCTTGAACCTGGGAGGCAGCAGTTGCAGTGAGCCAAGATTGAGCCACTGCACTCCCTCTGAAAAAAAAAAACAAAAAAGTATCTTCCCTACCATATATAATTCATTCTCCAAACCGCATAATAGTAGTATAAAATCAATATTAACTTAAAACAAATAATTATGTGTATATATGTATATATATTTGAAAAAAATTCTACAAAGCTATCAGAAACTAACATTAAGAAACATTTAAATCCCAGCTATGTCCAACCCTATTTTGAACACTTCCTTCCAAAAGAGAATGAATAGGCATTCAGAGCATACTTTATAAGTATCAAAAAGATATATAAGACCTGCTCAAATAAAAATTACTTTTCTGGAAACTGCATCAGGTATGAATAGATGGACTATCACTTATCCCCTAAATGGCATTATAAACCTCAGGCTGGTATAAATTTAATAAAATTAGTGTATACATTTAAGGAACAGTGTAAATTGGTAAAGCTCTTTAAAAAACAATTTAGAAATATATATATATGCAGCCATGAAAGATGCAAATTTGTGGGGGGTGGGCAATAATTTCACTCTTGTTCTCTTCCAAAAGATTCAGATTTGAAAATTCTAGAGTGTAAATTAAAATTATCCCATCCTCCATGCTGCCAGTTACCAAGGCTGTCATGCTATTTGGTGTTACTTCTATTACCCTTCATAAAAGATTTGATCTAGCAAGGAGGCACATTTCTTAACTGCTTCACTTGTAAGTAGGCTAAGTTGTGATAATTTGCTATTAGAATGACAGTGGTACTTTCAACATTGCCATAAAGCCAGATTTTGTATAAGCATAGCTACCATATAGAAAATAGGGCACTTCTGTTCAATGGCCCTCAGAAATCTTTATTTACTAAGGTTTATCATTTATTTCTAATTTTTTTCAAAAAAAAATCACAGAACAATACTTTGGAAAGAATAAAGTCCAAAAACTTTCAAGGCTGAGCTGAAAATTTTGCCTTCTCAATGGATCCCCTCGCCTCCCCCACTTCCCACTCCCTCCTTCTTCCCCTTACTCCTTCCCTCCTCTCCCCTCCCCTCCACTTCCCTTCTTTCATTTTTTGGATGAGGAGCTAGGAATGTGAGGCAATTCATTTAATTTCTTTTATATTTTTGGATGAGGCGCTGGGATTGTGAAGGCAAGTCATTTAACCTGAACTTTAATTTCTTCTCCTGTAAAATAAGGTAACAAAATCCACCCTGAGCAAACTCGTGATGGTCAATAAGCTATTAGTTCTGAACTCACTGTGATTATTCTTAAGAAAGTGAACATTTAAACAGTTTCTAAGTAAGCAAACTGGATGTTTTGCAGTTATACTGTGCTTATAAAAATTGTGGAGAAATGCTATAGGTATTCAGTGCCCTTAGCAGATTATTCCTTATCATCAAAGCTAAGAAATGGTGCAGAATTCCAAATACAATTGTTTCCATTTTTTTAATTTATTCTTCCAGGAAAGGCATAGGGTTGCATCTGTCATTAAAAATTAATTAAATTTTTTTTAAAAATCTTAAGAAACACGGGGAGCTAATATGCAAACACAAGTTGTTTTAAATAATTCCCTGATTTCCCCCTCTCTGCTCTCCAGCTTTAGGAAAGCAATAAAAGGTCTAAATCCTTTGCCCAAGAAAAACTTTCTATCCCTAACGTCCCTTTGACAGTGACATCGAGATTCAACTGTGACCAGGTATATTAGGATGCCTTTTATCATCTAGAGATGCTGTACTCATTTATGTGGAATCCTAGAGCAGGCTCAGGCAAAGCTCACAGGACATCTTGTTCTTTCTAAAAAGGCTTCAATTAAATGTTGGAAATGTGAAGGCAATAGCTCAGTTCCCTTAGATGTGGCAGTTCTCATAGCTATGGGGTTGGACCCACTGTTCTTTAGTACATAATACCGTACTTACAAAGTTATAATTTTCAGGGTTCTAAGGATTGATTTCATATTAAACTGTTTCCATGCATTTGTGTTAAAATAAACACTTTAATTTTCTGATATTTCCAAGGAGCTTCTATATATAGTCTAATGGGAAAAGATAACAAAATTCAATAAATTCAATTAAATTCAATGTAGGAAGGTCCTGGGGCATGAGCCTATCCAATATAATATTGGGAGATAAGGAGAAAGGGTATTGGGAATTAAATAGACCTGATTTCAATATGGACTCTATGAGGCTGACTCTATGAGGCTGTTCTGGTTTATCAGGTGCTATGGGCTGAATGTTTATGTCCCTCCAACATTCACAGGTTGAAACTTAACCCCCAAGGTATCAAGGTGTTGGTTTTAAGAGGTGCTGCCTTTGGAAGGTGATGTGGGTTGGCTGTGTCCCCACCCAAATCTCATCTTGAATTCCCATGTGTTGTGGGAGGGACTCAGTGAGAGGTAATTGCATGGGGGTAGGTCTTTCCTGTGCTATTCTCATGGTAGTGAATAAGTCTCACAAGATCTGATGGTTTTATAAAGGGGAGTTTCCCTGCACCATCTCTCTTCTCTTGTCTGCCCCCATGCGAGATGTGCATTTCACCTTCCACCATGATTGTGAGGCCTCCTCAGCCATGTGCAACTGTAAGTCCACTAAAGCTCTTTCTTTAGTAAATTGCCCCGTCTCGGGTATGTGTCAGCAGCATGAAAATGGACTAATACAGAAGGTGATTAGGTCATAAGGCCCCCATCCTCATGAATGGGATGAGTGCCCTTATTTTAGAAAGGCTGAGGGAGCTTGTTTTTCCTTTCTGCCAAGTGAGGACTCAGAAAAGAAAGAGCCATCTGGGAGACCCGGGGTCTTACCAGACACCAGATCTACTGGTGCCTAGACCCTGGACTTCCCAGCTTCCAGAATTGTGAGCAACACATTCTGTTATTAAAATTTCTCAGTCAAAGGTATTTTAATACAGTAGTCAAAATGGACTGAAACCCCAGAGATTAAATTTTCCTTGAAAAAAATTTTCAGTGCTGAAACCTGGAAAATTCTAAGCAAATCAGGATGAGTTGGTCACCAAAATGGCACCACTTTCTTGGGCTTATCTCTTAACCTCTTTGAATGAAAACTGTTGTTTCATTTGTTAAATGGCAATGAAGTATACTTTTGTTTCCTTGGGTGATTTTGAAGATGAGATCAAACTAATAACCACAGTCATTTATTATGTGCTGTGTATCACGTTCTGTCAGTATTTATGTCCTTAATTTTATTTAAACCTTAAAGCTTAATAAAGTGGCCAAGGGCTCCATTCTCTCTGCTTGTGTTTGAGTTCTGGCTCCACCAGTCACCAGCTGTATAATCTGGGCATAGCCTTTAGCCTCTAAAACATTTTTCTCAACTGTAAAATTGTAAATCTCAACTGTAAAATTGTAATAGTTTCAACTTCAGTGCTGCTGTTTGGACAGAAAAAACAGACATGATCCTTATCCTACGATGATTACTTTTTCATGGGGAGATTAATCCCAAAAACTAGAAAGTAAATAGGTAATTCTGGAATGTGATACGCACCTTGAAAAAAACATATGTTTTGTAATAGAAAACCACTTCTAACGATGCAGTGGAGGGAGGGGCTACTTTAGAGTGTCATGTAAAGAGAGCCCGTCTGAATAAATAATATTTGTACTAAACTTGAAACACGAGAAATGGACTGGTTATAGGAAGAGCAAGCTGATCATTCCTGGCAGAAGAAATGGCAAGTGAAAAAGGTCTGAGGCAAGAATACTTTTACTGTAGCACAGGAATGTAAAGGAAGTTGGTAAGGTTTGAATGTTGACCAAAGAAAGGAATGCCATGCCATCTTGGGTATATGGTTTGGCAACCAACAGAAGCACTGATATTTAATGACACAAATCATAGGCAACAGAGGATCAGGCCTTCTTTCTGTTTATCCCAGACAGTGAAATAATTCTCAAACAAGTTAGGTAGCCAAGTGTCAGCAACATCTAATATAAAATGACCCAGAACTATCTACAGAAATAGATACAACTTATCAAACTTACACATGCAGCATTACCTAAGCATTTGGGGAGGAGAGTGGGTGGGATGTGTGGTGTGGGTGAAGGAGCTATAAGAACCCACTCTCCTCTTTCACTTAAATATGCTTAACTCTTTTTGCCAGGATAAAATAAAAGCACTGGCTACTTCCGAGGAAGCAAATAGAAATTCATGTTTTGTGTTGCTTTCTTAGAAATTTTTCTGACTTTAGGGCTGGACACAGTGGTTCATGCCTGTAATCCCAGCACTTTCGGAGTCCGAGGCAGGCAGATCACTTGAGGTCAGGAGTTCGAGACCACCCTGGCCAACATGGTAAAACTGGGTCTCTACTAAAAACACAAAATTAGCCGGGCGTGGTGGTACACGCCATTAATCCCAGCTACTCGGGAGGCTGAAGCAGGAGAATCACTTGAACCCAGGAGGTGGAGGTTGCAGTGAGCTGAGACTGCACCACTGCACTCCATCCTAGGAGATAAGAGCAAAACTCTGTCTCAAAAAAAAAAAATTCTGATTTTATAAACTATGAATTTTAATGCCTCAGGCTTCACGTTTTCTAAAGAAAGTATCATTCCATTGCTCCTCTCTCTGCTGAAAAATTAGATTTCCAATGAAAAGCAAATATAAGCCTTTTTATTATGGAGGTATGTGCTCTTGGGGCTAATATGAAATAATTCTCTCTCCCCTCAGAAATTTACATCAACCAAATATTACAGCAACTGCCATTCCACCACTAGCGATCACCTGAGGCTAACAGAGGATTCTTCATAAAAATGCACATAGTACTAGGTTGACACCTAAAATCTATTTTTGGTTCTAGGCCAAAAATTGATTTTAGGTGTTAACCTAGTACTATGTTGAAAGTGAGCTGCTCTCTGACGACAACAGTAGGTTGGAAGAAGTTGAAAGAAGAATGAGAAGCATCTCAGAGAAATGGTTTAGATAAAGAGTGCATAAAACACATTTCAGAAAATGAAGGTAGAGAGTGAGTCAGATGGTTCTTAAAATGAGGGCAGCAGATGGGAGATTAAAGGAGATCCAGGGCAAATGGTTAGTGTTTAATTATTCATGTAAAATCTTATTATATCAGCCAAAGCTGTTCTAAGGTTCCTGACAAATTTGAAGTCTCTGATACTGTGATTCTGTGAATTACAAACTCGCATTTCCAAAATCCTCACTGGGTTTTAACCTTCATATGTTCCTATCCTTTACCAAAAAAAATACTAGTAGCAGTGATTAACATGACCTGGACATTTCCAGAACCACACACACACACACGTATGTACATGTGTATGTCTGTATGTGTATTTTTTTAATATCTGTCATTCTAATGCCTGTTTTGACTCTTCTATGTTCTTTTAAAGTTTTTATCCAAATGTTAAACACCAATTATTTAGTTAGCTGTAGATATGATAAATCATAGTATGGATTCATTTTTAACTTTTGACTATGATCTAATTTTAGACTTTTAGAAAAATTGTAAAATTAATACCAAATCTTCCTGTAACCCTTCACTCAGCATCCCCTAATCTGAGCTTCTTACATAATCATATTAAAATGATCAAAAGCAAGTGTAATACTATCACTATAATACTCTAATTCAGAATCCCACGTCATATGGCTCCTTGATTACTTCCAACTGTAACAGTGCTTCATCTTTCCTTGTCTTTTGTCATCCTGACACACTTGACGACTACTGGGCATTTATTTTGTAGAATGTCTCTAACTATGAGTTGTCTGAAGCTTTTCATGCTTGGAATAAGGCTATCCACTTTTGGCAGAAGTAAAGTTGTATCTTTCTCAGTGCATTGTATCATGGGATTTGTGATATTATGTCTTACTGGGTGATGTTAACCTGATCTCTTGGTTAAGGTGTTATCTGCTGGGATCATCCACTATAAAGTTACTATTTTCCCATTGTGCCTTAGGCAAGATAATAAATAATCTGAGGAAGGCACTTTGAGGCCACGTAAATATTCAGCTCTCAAAAATGTGCTCAACAATTTTAGGATTCATTGATCGGTCTAGTCTGGAACAATAACTATGGTGTTTGTCCAGTGGTAATTTTTTGTTTTTCCTCTTTTTATATGTATCAATAGAATTTTTCTGTGACAAACAACAGACTCCTTTCTGCAATTTCTTTACTTGTTCAGTTATTCAGATTAGTATGGGCTCATGGATATTTATTCTGTCCTGTGGCTTATGGTCCAATACTATTAGTTATTTTGTTGCTCAGATTGTTGTTCCATATTTGGCCATTAGAATTCCCTTCAAGTTGGCTCCTATGTCCTTTGCAAATGTCTCATGTTTTCCAAAAACTCCCTTATTATGGCATTGCAAGTTGTTCTGGCTCATCTTGTACTTTCCTGGCCCAATCCCTGGAATCAACCACTTCTGCAATGAGCCCTGGTTCCTTTGACAGAAGAATGGTGTTTAGGGACCAAAATCTGGATGCTAGTTGTGCTCATTGTTCCTGGAGTTTCATTGCTCCCAGACCTCTCAGCAGAGCTAGGAAATGTATGTGTGTATGCCAACCCACATGTGCACACACACACACACAAACACTTCTGTATTTGTGTGTACATATGTGTATCTATGCACATTTATGTTTGTGCAGATGTGTTATGTGTGCATATTTATTTGACTATGATGTACACTTAAAGTTGCTACAGAATTGCTAGCCCACACTTCTGTGAGAAATATAGAGTATTTGTTTATAGATCTGTTTATCTCTTGACTTACAGAATCCAGTCAAAACATTGTTTCTAAAGTTATTTTGTCAGCTATTGTCTTCTCCATTCCCCCAGTGTGGACTGTATTTGTAATATAGTCAGACTCATTTGCTACTGTTTTATTGCACTTCTAGGTTCTTGCCCTATATTGTGGTTGATTTTAATAACTGCATAATTAGGGATATGTGACATATTACTGTAATTCTAAGAGCCAGAGCTCTACAAAAGAATACACAAAAAGTTGTGCTACTACCTCCTTCTCTCTACTACCCCATACTCACTTATCACTTCTTTCTATTGCTTTCAATGACCCCTCTTTAGGTACCAACTTTTTAATTTCTGGGTTTTTTTTCTATATTCTGTTGTGTAAATGAGTAGATTCATGTGTAGTTTTTTCGATTTTCTTCGTGACAAAAACAGTAGCATATGCAAGGTAATAGTTTATTTTTTCCTTATCAGTCTATTTGGAAATCATTCCCTATTAGTCCACAGACATTCTGCACATTTTTTAAAATAGCTTCATTGCCCTTGATTATGTGGATATACTGTAATTTATTCAATCATTTTTCTAGGTATGGACATATAGGTTTTTGCAATATTTTGCAATCAAACAACGAATAAACTTGGAGACATGAATTTTTCAGGGTAGGTTCCGAAAGGTGTATCTTCAGGGTAGGAAGATACACCCCAGAATCGGAATTGTTGAGTCAAAAGACAAGTGCATATGTAGTTTTATTAGATAGTGCTAAATTTCCTTTCAGAGTGATTGTGCAAAGTTGCATATTTGTCAGCAAAGCATGGCAATGCCAATTTCCTCATAGCCTCTCTCACAGAGCAGTTATGGGTTCACAGCAAAATTGCACAGAGAGTTCAGAAATTTCCTGTATCAGTGGTCCCCCACCTTTTTGGCACCAGGGACCAGTTTCCTGGAAGGCAATTTTCCCACGGGGGTGGACGGTTTAGGGATAAAACTGTTCCACCTTCAGATCATCAGGCATTAGGTTCTCGTAAGGAGCACGTAACTTAGATCCCCCGCATGTGCAGTTCACAATAAAGTTTGCATTTCTATGAGAATCTATTGCTGCCGAGGAACCGATAGGAGGTGGAGCTCAGGCAATAATGCTTGCTGGCCCACTGCTCCCTTCCTGCTGCGCAGCCCATTTCCTAACAGGTCACAGACTAGACCTGTCTGCGGCCCAGGGGTTGGGGACCCCTGCCCTATATAACCTCTGCCTTATAGAGGAATAGCCTCTCCCTTGATCATTATCCCCCACCCTAGTGATACATTTGTTACAAATGATGAACCTACATTAATACATCATTATAACCCAAAGCCCACAGTTTACATTAGGGTTCACTTTTAGTTTTCTATGTGGGTTTGGACAAACACACAAGGGTATGTATCTACCATTATGGTATGACACAGAAGTTTTACTGCCCTAAACATCCCCTGTTCTCTGCCTATTCATCCTTCCTTCCCCCAAACCCCGTCAACCACTGATATTTTTACTCTCTTTATAGTTTTGTCCTTTCGAGAATGTCGTATAGTTGGGATCATACAGTGGATAGCCTTTGAAGACTGGCTTCTTCCACTTAGTAATATGCATTTATGTTTCCTCCATAAATGCATTAATGAGACTTTTTAGCACTGAGTATTATTCCCTTGTTTTGGTACACCACAGTTTATCCATTCACCTACTGAAGGATATCTTGATTACTTCCAAGTTGCTACACACATTGTGTATAGGATTTTGTGTGAACATGTTTTCATCTCCTTTGGGAAAATACCAAGGAGAGTGATTATTGGATCATATATTGTATGTGATACTATTTTAATGTTAGATAGTCCAATAGATAAAAATGATATCCCTGTTTTAACTTATACTTCCCTAATTATCAGCAAATTTTATTTTCTTGAATGTTGGATGCCCATTTTTAAATATTATTTTTGAAATTGTCATTTCATATCTTTTTCCTATTTCTATCAGGTCATTTGCCCCTAAAATATTTGTTCCTCAATTTTTCAGAATTTTTAATATGTAAGAATATTAGCCATTTGTCTTAGATATATGTTGCAATTATTTTCTCCCAGTTTACAAATTGTCTTTTTTGACTTTGCTTTCAGTGGTTTTTGGCATGCAAATTTTTCATTTTTATGTAGGGAAATTTACCAATCTTTCTTTTATTGCATTTGGATTTTGATTCACAGAAAGCCTTCTTTTATACCAAGGTCAAGAAGGAACTCATCCATATTATCATACATAAATTAAACAGTTTTGTTTTGTTTTTTACATTTATATCCTTGTTTTATTCTTGTGTACAGTATGAAACATAAATGCGTTTTATTAATTCAATCAAAATGGTTATCCACTTACGCTAGCACAATTAAAAAAAAAAGACTTTCTTCACCACAGAGATTTGAGAGGCTACTTTTATCATTTATTAAATTTCCATATGTATTCAGTCTATTTCTGAACTTTCTGTTCTTTCCCACTGGTCTATTTGTCTGTTCATGTACTGATACCACAATTTTTAATTAAGGAAACTTTATTGTACATCTGATTCTAGCTAATTCACCTAGTCATTTTTTTTCCCATTTTGTGTATATTTTCCTGGATAGTTTTGCTTTTTATCTAAATAAACTATTTTCAGCTTATCTAACTCTATACATAACTTGCTAAATTTATAGGATTTATAAATTAATTTAGGAAGTTCTGACATACTTGTAATGTTTTATTTTCCCAAGCAAATGTTTGCAATGTAATTACAAAAACTTGTAATGTTGAATTTTCCCAAGCAAATGCTTTTGCATTTGTTTAAGTCTACTCTTATGTTATTCAATAGTGTTTAAAATATTTTCTCACATGGGTTTTGCACATTTTTTGTTGTACTTATTCTAAGTATTTAATCTTCATTGATTCTACTTTATTTTTAAATCTTTTTAATGTTTAAGCATTTTCATATTGTTACCCGGGATACATTATAATTATTTCAATAGTTTTGCAATATTTTATTAGATTTATGTGATTCTAATGTGAGGAATTTTGCTTCTTCTGACTCCAACTACATATAATGCTGTATTAAGCTACTTTCTATAATTTTTTTCTTATCTTAGGAGAACTTCCAGAAATGGGTTGTTATTTTTTGAAATGCAATTTAAAGGGTTGTATCAATCTACAGTGTCAATGACATTCAATAACTTTTCCAGCTTTTTCATATCTTTAGCATTGATCAAGGATCAATTTTAAATTTTGTTGATAGGGACAAAATATCACTTATTTTTAGCTTTGAATAATTTTGATGTCTAACATTGCTTATCATATTCATGAATTTTCTGTCTTCTAGCTTGAATGGTTTATTAATTTGGTCAAGTTTAAAATTTTTATGGCACTTAATGTAATTTTAAAAGGCTAAATAATTTGTGAAACTTAACCTAATAACTTTGTGCTTAAAAAAATCAAATATTCTCCCAGAAATATAAAAACAAAACCATCATTTAAAATGTGTTCTTGAATGTGTGTTATACATAAATATATTCATATTTTAGATATGTGACTTTAGTTTCAAACTGAAATATAGCCTTTGGCTCCATTCTTGGCCCTTATCAATATTTAGCCTTGTTTTGAGTTACTGCTTCTAAACCCCTACTGAATTTTCTGCATATAAATTATCTGGCAAACTTGTTCATATGAATTATTTCACTTCATTCTGAATCTTGTTTCCCTATTCGGTCAACTGTTAACGTATTAGAGATGAACTGTTTTGGGTCCTTTATTAGTCTGTATAAAATCTAAACAAGTGCTGAAGTTAAAACAAACACCTTGAATGTATGCTCCCTATTATACATGTGATGTATGCAATCAAGGTAACTTTTGGAATGTCCTAGTTCTTCTTCACTGCTAGGTAAGTCAGTTAATTATTTGCCACTCTGTCTGTCCCTTAGTCTGTGGGTCCCCAAACCTATAAAAATTAGTTGTGTATCTTTAATATAGAGTTAATGCAGTTTTATCCATATCTCTGAACTAAACTTTGCCTAGGATCAGCCTTTATGCACACTCATATCAGAAGGAACAATCCGTTTTGGAAGATTATGGTATTTCTGAACTGAACAATGTGTGCTTTTCATCCCAAAGGACTGAAAATGTCATCTGTTCAAACTGAAATTTTTCAATCCATTACACTGTTAAGCCAAGATTTTTCTGTTGTACACCAAGGTGGAAATACCGTGTTTCTACATACCAAGATGAAGGAGAGACTGACAGCTGTGTGGATTTGTTGGAGTGTGTGTATGTGTGGGGTGTGTGTGTGAGAGAGTGTGCTCACAGGAAAACATTCTTCAATTCACACAGAAGGAACAATAGTTGGAAGTGTTCTTACACACAATAACTTATGTAGTCGCCAACCAATGTCCTTCAAGAACACTTTCCCATGCTTCTTACCAATAAAGGCTAAGAATTTTAAGCTACCCACGGAATAAATGAATACAAGTATTAAAGCATCTCTCTGCAAATTTATTGCTGGCTTCTTTGTATTATTACTAATGTGTCATGAGATGATCTGTACTATTAATGTGGCACTGCACATTTGTGTAAGTCTTTATAGTTTACTAATGTTTCGCATAACTCACTTCATCTTCATAAAACTATCAAGACACTCTATAAACTTGATTACATATTTCAGGAAAATTTATTTATTCATTCACTCATTTAATCATCTATATCCATTGAAGCATTAGTGCATTTAATCATTAAACATTCATTCATCTTTTTCCTCATTCAGTTATTATTTATACCATGCCATATATACAAGTGATGTAAGATGACTGGAAATATAGATTATTTAGACCAGTGCCTCTTAAGTTTTAATGAGCACATGAATAACCTTGAGAAGCTTGTTTAGATTTGTCATTTCTAATAGGCTACCTGATGCTGTAGATGCTGCTGGTCCATGGGTCACCCTTTGAGTAATAAGGCTTAGATGGTCTTCTCTCTTCTTGAGGGGTCCTTGGGAAAGGAGATATAACACATACTGGACATTCAGTAACTAAAATTAGCATCTCAAGCTCCCACTTGTGTCTGAGAGAGTGTGGTTTGGGAAGTGTTTAATACTCTTAGACATGATATGTAACGTTTCTGTATAACAGGATTTTATTTTCAATTCTGTTTTCAAGAAAAAAGTAGATTTGCCAACTAAGGTTGCTATATCCATCCAACTCACCTTCAGAATACAAATAAACACTGAAAATAAACACTGATCCAATAGAGAGACGAGAGTATTCCAAAGACCACAGTCCTATAATGTTAATCTGCTGCACTTGTTTCAGCAATAAATCGGCAAATATTAAGAAGCATCTATGGTCAATGAGAATTATCTTGATGCCAGAAACTGTGCTCTCCAAAGCATGTAGGTCACACAGCCTGAATGTCCCAGAGCCATTCTTTATCACCCAGCTCAAGAGCTGGTTCCAGTCACTTAAAGAAGGAAACGGATTCTGAAATCAGCTCTATGTACCTTGTCAAGTGTTTTTAATAAATATGTGTGATTCTTATTATAGAGGATGGTTTCAGTGAATTGAAAACCAGCTGTTATTTTGCTTTTCCTTTTCTTATTTTTGTTTTTTTCATAAAGCTTCATTTTAAAGAAAACTTCTGCCAATTATTACATGTATATGCCTGGAGAGTCACACCCTAACTGAGTATAAGAATCAAGCTCTGCAGTTGGGAAACTAGAGGTTGTTGTCCAAATGTGGCCAAGCACCTGTGTTTGCAAAAACAATAAATAAATAAAAAAAAAAGAAAAAAATGTTTTATTGTAACATACGCACATATATTCATTTACGTATTGTCCATGACTTCTTTTATACTACATGCCACAGACAGCATGTGGTCCACAAAGCAAAAATATTTACCACCTGGCCTTTACAGGAAAAGTTTGCTGCTCCCAGTCAAGATAATGGTAAAAATCTAGATTAAATATCCTTCCTTGTAAAATTCCATATTATTAGGGCTGTTGCTGCATGGTTGGCTGATACACTGAAAACACTGTGTATGTTTGCACATGCACACACACACTCACACCCACTAGGAGAAGACACATATATATTCCTAGTAAATAATAACTTTTTGATCTTTTTTTCACTGTATAAATAATAAATCTACTTCCAAGGAATCATCTTAAGCAAAAAGGGTGGGATACTGAGGGCTTTTAAAAAATCCTTTGACATTCAAAGTGAGTTATCACAATATAGTGTTCCCAGAGATTATGCATATGCATGAAGCAATTAAATACACAAATGAAAATACAACTGCCACAGATTTAACGCACAAATCCTGGGATAACATTTAAGTTTGATCAATGCAGCACAGGAAACAAGGCAGAATTCTCTGTGCCCTCTTACCAACTCTCCTTCCTCTTACCCACCTTCCCAACACCTAAAAAGTGATCTGACTCATGTTTTTAAGGTGTCTGGGAACAAATACAGGAAGGGTAATAACAGCAAACAACAGGAGGACAAGAAACATAATTGAGGTGCATTTAACCTAATGGGAACATGAATGAAGATTGTGTCCTTTCTGTTATAATGCGATTGTTCGCGTCCTTCAGAGTATCCTGAAAACACAACCAGGGAAAACCCATGCCAAAGAAGGCAGAGAATCCCACGGGGTCAGAAAAAAATAACATTGCTTTGTAGAGGTTGAGGAATACATGAGAGGAAAGGGAGTTTTGTGGGTCTCTAGTCACTGTCAAGATCTGGTAAATTATGCACCAGTGCTACATGAATCTTCTGCTACGATGTTATTATTCATGCGGCTATATCATGTCTCAGACTCGAGTTGAGCTATGACGTAATCACCACTAAAAGCCAATTTGTTTACTAAACTAATAGCTTCTCTGCTGCAGTTATCTAAGTGTCCTTTTTTGTTGCCCTCCTAATATCAATACATTTTATCCTGCTGTTATCTAAATCTGACATTAACTCTGTGTGTGAGATTCAGAACATTTTCAGAATGTCTTCAACCTGCTTGAATCCAAGAGTATTCAAGTACCAAGACCGGCCTGGCATGGTGTTCCAAAAAGATGACAAAACTTGAATGCTAAAAGAATTTGTTTTCTAGTCTACTGAGAACATTTTGCCAAGCTTCTATCATCTTCATATGAGAATACTATCAAGATATTGATTAAGCAAGGTGCACATCAGTCACTTTCATCTCAAACCCTGGCCAAATGAAAGAGAAGACTCCTTCTACCCGGGGCTCAACTTAGCTCAATTTCAAAGTGACTGCAAAAATTAGAGTACAAACATCAGTCTACTAATGGAGTAGAATTAATATATCTGGCATCTACTCAGTGTCTATTTGATTGTGAGTGATTCTTGTGTTGCCCCCAAACTTCTTCATTTCCAATCTGCTGGCTCAGGCCATGAGATGGGTCTGGTCTCCCGGTTTCCTTGAAACCCCTGAATTGCTTTTGGCACTGGAGCAATGTTGTCATCTCAAGCCTGCTTGCCACCTTCTCTAAGTAGCTGAATTCTGCTTATTGTGCTTCCAAATGCAGCTTTTCTCCTATGACTTACTTGATTATCTAGGACGAGACAATAACTAGACAACACCATTCAAGACATAGGCATGGGCAAAGACTCATGACTAAAACACCAAAAGCAATGGCAACAAAAGCCAAAACTGACAAATGGGATCTAATTAAACTAAAGATCTTCTGCGCAGCAAAAGAAACTAGCATCAGAGTGAACAGGCAACCTACAGAATGGGAGAAAATTTTTGCAATCTATCCATCTGACAAAGGGCTAATATACATAATCTACAAGGAATATTAACAAATTTACAAGAATAAAACAACCAACCACCTCAGAAAGTGGGCAAAGGTTATGAACAGACACTTCTCGAAAGAAGACATTTATGCGGCCAACAATCATATGAAAAAAAGCTCATCATCACTGGTCAACAGAGAAATGCAAATCAAAACCATTTAGATATCATCTAACGCCAGTTAGAATGGCGATCATTAAAAAGTCAGTTAGATATCATCTAATGCCAGTTAGAATGGCGATCATTAAAAAGTCAGGAAACAACAGATGCTAGAGAGGATGTGGAGAAACAGGAACACTTTTACACTGTTGGTGGGAGTGTAAATTAGTTCAACCATTATGGAAGACAGTGTGGCGATTCCTCAAGGCTCTAGAACCAGAAATACCACTTGACCCAGCAATCCCATTACTGGGTATATACCCAAAGGAATATAAATCATTCTACTATAAAGACACATGCACACGTATGTTTACTATGGCACTGTTCACAACAGCAAAGACTTGGAACCAACCCAAATGCCCATCAATGATAGACTGGATAAAGAAAGAAAATGTGGCACATATACACCGTGGAATACTATGCAGCCATGCAAAAAAAAAAAAGAGTTCATGTCCTTTTCAGGGACATGGATGAAGTTGGAAACCATCATTCTCAGCAAACTAACCCGGGAACAGAAAACCAGACACTGCATGTTCCCACTCATAAGTGGGAGTTGAACAATGAGAACACATGGATACAGGGAGGGGAACATCACACACCTGGGCCTGTCGGGGGATGGGGAACTAGGGGAGGGATAGCATTAGGAGAAATACCTAATGTAGATGAAAGGTTGATGGGTGCAGCAAACCAACATGGTACATGTATACCTAGGTAACAAATCTGCACGTTCTGCACACGTACCCCAGAACTTAAAGTATAATTTTTTTAAAAAAGTAATCTTTCTCCCCTAGGCTTCTGCTGCCGTATTTCACATTCTAAATTTACCTCCTCAGTTATCAAGATTGCCCAACCAAAGCCTAGTTCTACCATCGTTCTGACTTCTACATTGATTCCCCTGTCATCTGCATAAAGGGCATTCCTACCAGATTATCAGCTGTCTTAGCTCCTACTTGACCAATGAAGCTGTGCCATTATTCTGACAACTTGTTCTTTGCTCCAAGTTTCCTAATTTATAAGTCAGGCGTTCTTACAGAGAGCAAGCCATTGAAAATAAAATTTTCCTGAAGGCTCTTACTCAAAAGAATATCAATCAGTAAAGATTCTTGGTTACAATCCACGGAACCTGATTATGGTCAATTTAAGAAGAAAAGAAATGAATTACAGGGATATGGGTAGTTCACAGCTTAGAGAACCAGGTGCGAAAAATGACTGACAATCAATGTAGGCAAGAAATATGAGTATTGCCCAAGGTGGAAGAAGCATGGGCACAGTCACCCTGAGAACATTCTCGTTAGGTGACTTTTGACGGTACCACACTTCTTGTACTGCCGCCATTAAATGCTAAAACCCATCACATCTAAAGTCCTGGTGCTGCTGCCTTTGCCACACACCTCACAATTCTCACAACCACTATTACCATTGCCACCATGAATAATGTTTATCCCCATAAAATTAAAGAGCTCCGCCAAGATTCTAAGTCCAGGGTGGGTGCAGCTGGTTGGCTTGTGCTCTAGCTGTCAAGTGTGAGAGGAGTGGCGTTTCTAGAAAGGGAACTGGGGTTCTGGTTTTCACCCAGATTCAGACAATGGGGAATTCCTTAGAAAAAGGAGAATGGTCTTCAGATGGGGGTAAATCCACTCATTCCCTCCCAGAAATACTACAATTGGACTTGTGGTTGTCAGAATAATGGCCCTCCTAAGATGCTTATATCCTAATCCCTGAAACCTGTGAGTATACTACATATTGTAACATATGTAGGATACACACTACATGGCAAAGGGAAATTAAGGTTGCAAATGGATTGAAGGTGGCAAGTCAGCTGATCTTAAAATAGATTATCCTGGATTCTCTGGGCAAGCCTAACATAATCATAAGGGTCTTTAAAAGTGGAAAAGAGTCAGAAGGGAAGGTCAGAGTGATTGTCACATGAGGAGGTCTTTGAAGGTGGAGGAAGGGGTCTGTGAATCAAGCCATGCAGACTGTTTCTAGAAGCTGAAAAGGCAAGGGAGCAGGTTCTGCCCTATAACTTCCAGAAGGAAATGCCACCCTGTCAACACCCCGAGTTTAGCCTAGTAAGACCCATGTCAGACTCTGACTGCAGAACCGTGCGGTAATAAATTTTGTGTTGTTTTAAGCCACTAACTTCGTGGTAATTTGTGACAGCAGCAACAGAAAACTAATGCAGGAGTCTTTGACTTACGTTCTTTTGGAGCTAATTAAATTTTCTATCCCAGGTGGCACTTTTTGTTTTCCTAAACAGCCATTAACTTACATTTAATTAACAGACAAAGACTTAGGCTATTTTGTTGCTATGGATTTTTCCCCTTATAATTGTGAGAAGGGATTCCAGTTTTAATATCTACTCAAAAATTGTATTTCTTACAATAATATTTAACCAATGTACAAAAAGAGCTTAGCACATTCAAAAAGCAAAGAACAGCTTCAGATAACAGTGATGCCAAACAGGCAATCAAAAGATTGTTTCAAATAGTACTATAGGGCAGTCTAGCTCCTAAAACTTTTTAAAAATGTTTAATCGACTAAAAATAGCTGTATACATCTATGGGGTACAATGTGATATTTTGATATATGTATACATTATCAAAAGATTAAATAAATCTAATTAATATATCCATCACCCCACCTACTTATCTTTTTTATGATCTTTAAAATCTACTCTTTCATTAATTTTGAAATATACATTGCATTATTATTAACAGTGGTTACCATCCTGTGCAATAGATCCCTAATTTTACTCCTCTTAACTGGAACTTTATGCTCTTTAATCCCTTTCAATGAAAGACAGCTGTGTTTGACCTCATAGACTTTTAAATTAAATTTCTCAATTCCTTTGCAAGTTACTGATTTTTAAAGGGCAGAAGGGAGCAGATAATGATTTCTTATAGAGACCAAATAGTGAAAAATGGTGAAGACAGTTTTTCCTGCTACCCCCCACCCCCAATTGCCCACTGTAAGTTATGAATTGCGGAGTGCGTGATTTGTTAAATTAGAGACACATATGTAGTTTTAGAAAGCTGTTCATCCTTGGTTTGATTCACTATTATGGTTTCTTGATCAGTGATCAACAAATTTTCTGTAAAAGGCCAGATAATAAGTATCTTTGGCCTTGCATGCCAGAAGGTCCCTGTCACAATACTCAGTTCCGCTGTAGCAAGGATACAGCAATGTTCAGTACACAAAGGAGTCTGAGGTGCAGCCTAGACGTCACAATTTCTAATAGTTCCCATGTCATTCTAACTTGCACCCAGGGTCAATAAACACTGTCTTAAGAAATGGCTCCTGGCCAGGCACCGTGGCTCACACGTGTAATCCCAGCACTTTGGGAGGCCGAGGCTGGTGGATCACCTGAGGTCAGGAGTTCGAAACCAGCCTGGCCAACATGGTGAAACCCCGACTCTACTAAAAAATACCAAAATTAGCCAGGCATGGTGGTGGGCGCCTGTAATCCCAGATACTCAGGAGGCTGAGGCAGGAGAATCACTTGAACCCGGGAGGTGGAGGTTGCAGTGAGCTGAGATTGCACCACTGCATTCCAGCCTGGGCAACAGAGCAAGACTCCATCTCAAAAAAAAAAAAAAAAAAAGAAAAAAGAAAAGAAAAGAAATAGCCTAAATTAGATGAACAAACATCAGAATAATCTGGAGACATACAGGTACAGTGAGAAAATATGCAGAGTCATACAGGATCTTGCCATATCAAATGACTCAATTTCTGATGGACAGGTCAGGCAGTATGTAGCATTTTCAAATTCTCTATAGGGAAATTGGATGTTTAAAAACCACGTTCTTAAAGAAAATGGATTATGTGCCACTAATCATTTCTTTCTTTGCCGTTTACATGTATCTTCTGCATTAAGTAATAATTTTCTCCAAGCACTTGCAGATTATAACAAAGATAGTTTGAAGGTGATGGCTTAAGAATTTAAAAATCTTAAATTCTGTTATCTGGATTTTGAAGGAATATCAGGTGCATGGCTGGGCCGACTGAGTTATTTTCCTGAAGCAAGGAGAAAGTTCAGCCTATCTTTATTTTGATATAGCATTCAGAAGATCTATAAAATAGTATCTAAGGACTGAAAATGGGCACAGAAGGGGAGGAAGAAGGGCTCTTTGGAATAGATGCTCCAATCTACCTTGAGAAGACTGAGGAAAACATTATCCTGCTGTGAGTTATTTTAAAACATATTGGTCTTGGCCGGGTGCGGTAGCTCGCACCTGTAATCCCGGCACTTTGGGAGGCTGAGGCAGGTGGATCACGAGGTCAGGAGTTTGAGACCAGTCTAGCCAACATGATGAAACCCTGTCTCTACTACAAATACAAAAATTAGCCGGGCATGGTGGCGCATGCCTGTAATCCCAGCCACTCAGGAGCCTGAGACAGGAGAGTCACTTGAACCTGGGAGGCAGAGGTTGCAGTAAGCTGAGATCCCGTCATTTCACTCCAGCCTGGGCGACAGAGCCAGACTCCATTTCAAAAAACAAACAAACAAACAAACAAACAAACAAACAAAATACTGGTCTCTGTGTTATCTTTAACAAACTTTTTGTTGTATGTATGTACGTCACATATTTGTTAAAATTTAGTCATAGGACTTAAAAAAAGACCACTGGAGATGAGCACTGCTTTTTGCATCTGTAAAAAGGCCAGGGATGGGGCCTTATTTATTTTTGAATACTAAACACTTAATAAAAGTACCTAGAATATAGTAGGCACAATGAAAGATTACTTAGTGAATGAATTTAGGAAGGACAAAATTCCACATGGAGGACAAGATGCATTTTTAGAATGCCAAAATTCTGTAAGAGTTTTAGGGGGCTGAGTCATGGATATTTCTTTGTCCAAAAGGGCAGGTTTCCAAACAAGTTCCACATATATGTTGCATTGTCCTTGGAGGAACATAAATGTAACATCAGACTATATAGACATGGCTAAATATTATGCATGGTCCCTCTTGCTGACTGACATTCCTGGAAATCCCACGCAAAGCATCTCTATTTCTTCCTCTCCATATCTTTAAGATAAAAATATACTCAAGATTTACTGTGAAGAATTTTGCAGAACACTTGATTAAATAATAGAGTTCTTAGTTACTTTCATTTGATTTTCAAAAATGGGTAGTTAAAGCTCTCTTTCTTTCAGGCTGGAACAGTAGCTCACTCCCATTTGGGTCTTGAATCATAGGGAAGAAATTGACCCATTTTCAGAATTTCAGTGCCTTAGTTATTTATGGCTGCCTATAAACCCATTCTTCTTCTCCTTGGACAGCAATCGCAAGGCTCAGGTGTCAAACTGGGAAATGTAATGTATTTTTCCAGGAGCAGCTGGCTTCTTGGGAGCACTCTGGCAATGATATGGTCCCCTTTGAAACTGCCTGCTTCACTGACTTGTGTTTTTAAGATGGATGATAAACTGTTTAGGCTGCTGTGCTGTTGTGCATGCTATTTTCCTTTGACTCACCTCAAAATAATGAGGAATTGATATCCATTTAATCCACATGGAGAAAAAGCTACTGAGTACAACTGAAAAAAAAAACAGTCCATATATGGAATATCCACATATTTATATCTTAATGCTGGAAGGGACATAGGGGCCACCTAGTCCAACATCCTACCCAGTGCAGGAATTTCCTCCATAATGACCCTGAGCAGGAATCAATCAACATCTGCTTAAAAGTTTCTGGAGACAGGGCAATTACTACTTCTTAAATCAAACCATGTTATCACTGGATTCCTCTAATTGTTTAAAAGTCCTTCCTAATACTGAGATGAAAGCTGCCTCCCCACAGTGTTTTGCACCAGTCCCAGACCTGTGTTTAGAGCAGCACAGAATAAATCTGATCCCTCTTCAACCTAAAAGCTTCCCAAATGTTTCTCATCCTGTATTCTTCATTTTCCAATGTCACCGTCTCCAGTTATTTCAACTACTCCTATTGCCTAGTCAGAAAAGCCTGTCGGTGTACATTTTTAAATATGTCATCTACTTTCAGAATTTCATTGGGGTTTACTACTGCTTGTCATTGGAACATTATAATTCTATCCATCTAGATTCTTAACACTTGAATTTTCTGTTAGCAGTCTACACATTGCTGGCTTCAGTTATTCAGGAACTATGCTAACCTCTTGTTTGTCTTCTACTCTCTAGTAGTGTCTCAACACCCTCAACACAGGTACCATTATAATTCTCAATTATATTTGAGAAAAGTGATGGTCAGAGAGATTCAGAAATCTGCTCACAGCTAGTTCTTTCTGACTATAAAACCCTTAATTAATAAACTATATTGTCTCTCTTAAAATAAATGACAACTAGGCCGGGCGCGGTGGCTCACGCTTGTAATCCCAGTACTTTGGGAGGCTGAGGCGGGCAGATCACGAGGTCAGGAGATCGAGACCATCCTGGCTAACACAGTGAAACCCCATCTCTACTAAAAATACAAAAAAATTAGCCGGGCGTGGTGGCGGGCGCCTGTAGTCCCAGCTACTCGGAGAGGCTGAGGCAGGAGAATGGCGTGAACCCGGGAGGCAGAGCTTGCAGTGAGCCGAGATTGTGCCACTGCACTCCAGCCTGGGCGACAGAGCGAGACTCCATCTCAAAAATAAATAAATAAATAAAAATAAAAAATAAAAAATAAATGAACCCTAAAACTGAGTTATTTTTAAAATAAGTTGCTGTCAGACCAGAATCTCTTCTTCCTTTTTATTGCTTCCTGTGTGGTTCCTTAGTGGCAATCATACAATACGAAACTTTATCATGATAATTCACTTCCACATACAATTTAATTCTTACAGCAAATCTGTAGGATTTAGTTTCATTTAACTGTATTCTCTATGTTGAAACTTGAAGCTCAGAGCTTCCCAAAGTCACACTGCCAGTAATGGGATCATCACTGAGCCTGTTTCTATTGGCCATTTTGTCTTTTGATTATTAATTACCGTTTGCTGTTTCTCTGCACATATATAGTACTTTTAATTGATTGTTGGATATTGTAGGTGGGACATTATGGATGTTCTGTATTATGTCATCTTCCTATAATTATCGTCAAGTTTTTTTTCTGGCTGGCAGATTGCCATTGAGTCAACTTGACCTGTCATGTCTTGGTTTTAGACTTTACTAAAGATGAGAGGCCAGGTGTGGTGGCTCACAACTGTAATCCCAGCACTTTGAGAGGCCAAGGTGGGTGGATCACCTGAGATCAGGAGTTCAAGACCAGCCTGGCCAACATGGTGAAACCCCGACTCTACTAAAAATACAAAAATTAGCCTGGCATGGTGGGAGGCACCTGTAATCCCAGCTACTCAGGAAGCTGAGGTGGGAGAATTGCTTGAACCTGAGAGGTGCAGGTTGCAGCGTGCCAAGACTGCACCACTGCACTCCAGCCTGGACAACAGACCAAGACTCCATCCATCTCAAAAATAAAAAAAAAAAAGATGAGAAATGTTGGCTTTAAATTTACATACAGAAAACTGTCCTTTCTCATAAACATGGCTTTTCTGGGACCTCAAGTATATTCCCAGGGAGTTCACCAAGGTGTCTCTACTATAACTATGGCTGAACTCTGTATCTTCCCAGATGGTCCAACCATGAAATTTCTTCCCAGTTTTCTGGCACACAACAAATATACTCCCTGCTAGGTGTTGCTGAGTGTTGCCCTGAACATGCATATGTTTTGAGTTGTATATGATGTTAGCTATAGGATTTTTGTGGATATTCTTTATTGAGTTGAGAAAGTTCCTCTCTATTACTAGTTTACCTAGAGTTTTTTTTGTGAATTGGTGTTAGATTTCATCAAGTGCGTTTTATGCAGCTATTGATATGATCATGTGATTTTTTTCCTTCTTGAGCCTGTTGAAGTGATGGGGTACATTAGTGGATTTTAAATTGTTGAACCAGCTTTGCATATCTGAAATACATCCCACTTGGTCATGGTTTATACTTATTTCTATATACTGTGAAATTTGATTTGCCAATATTTTATTGAAGATTTTTACATCTATGTTCAAAAGCTAACTTTTTAAAACTTTCATTTTAGGTTTGGGGTGCATGTGCAGGTTTGTAATATAGGTAAACTCATGTCATAAGGGTTTATTATACAGATTATTTCATCACTTTTATTCCATGTCACAGATTATTCCATGTCTTTGTATTGTGAATACTGCTGCAATGAAGATACACATGCATGAGTTTTATAGTAGAATGATTTATATTCCTTTGGATATGTACCCAGTAATGAAATTATTGGATCAAATGATAATTCTGTTTTTAACTCTTTGAGGAATCAGCACACTGCCAGAAGCTCACTTTTTATACTCATCTAGAAATCAGTACATCTAATCTTGGAGCATAACTGTGGAGGGTTTCAGAATGACAGAAGTATGACAAGCAGTGTGTGTCATCTATTCATATTTATTTGAGTGGGATTATTGAGGGCTATTGGGGAGGGAAAAAAATGAGTTCATGAACAACAGCCATGCCCTATTTGAAGAATTTAAGGAGATAAACCCATATATTGTCTGGAAATCAAAATTTCAAAACATTAGAAATATAATACATAAGAGAATTCAATACAAAGGTACAAGGATAATATATTGATGTAATCCAGCCAATTAAGTGATTATTCACATAAATAACTAAAGAATGATAAAAAGCTGTTAATGAGTATTACATTTAGACATAAAAATTTTAAACTGGTAGAATTATTATCATAAAAGAGAATGTAAACATACAAAACTTGAAAATATAAAATTAAAGGGCCAAGCCTTAGAGTTGTTTCTATTTATTAGAAACAACAATTCCATTTTGAAAAACGAGTAACTCTTGTCCTAAAGAAAACATTACCTGAAATTATCAAATCCTTCAGCTTTATTTGTATTCTTTCCTTCTATTAAATTCCAGAAAACTAAATTTAATGCTCACTGTTAAAAATAGCAAGGACATTTTGTTGGATACACTGTCTTCCTTCTTCCTCACTGCCTACCCATGATCCTGTTCACCTTCTTTAAGAGGGCACCTGTTCCTGAGGGTGCTAGGCTCATCTTCTGCTCTAAGGCATTTCATGTTTGATATAAGGCAATCTATGGTGGTCTTATCATCTTTGTTAAGTGCCAAGAAGATCCGATTTGGGAAAAGTCTGCTGGGGAAAAGTTTTTATCCCATTCAAAATAAACAAAAGGTGAGAAATTCAATTTTCTGTTTGTAGTACTTAAGAGCCCTATACTATCTCAGCTGTGACACATTCAAACTCCATGACTTTGAGTAAACTGTGGTTGTTTTAACTTCTCTGTACTTTAATTCTTCATGTAACTGGTGATGATACAAAAAATCTATCTCATGAGGTTGTAATAAATATTAAACATGTAAAACCCTTAGAAAAGTACCTGGCAGATACCAAACCCAATGTGTTTATTACTATTACAATTATTATGAGCATTCTAGGAAACTACCTGAATTAATGATCAGCTGTTACTATATCTTCCTCTCAGGCATTTTAAATTTATCTCTGTACCTTCCATTTTATTTGTTTATTAATCTTTGCTAAAAGATTAATAAATAAAATTCAGTTTTAATGGCTCTGCCTTTTCTCTGTCATATATGAGGCTGACACCAGCTTCTAGGCAATGCTTTTAAAATCTTATTATTCTCCTTTGGAACTTTTTGGACCTTACTGGATTTTCCTCTGACTCTATTTCACCTCCACCCTCTCAAATTTATCTTTTTTAAAAATATGAGGTCAGTCTGTGCTTGGATTATCTTCTAAAAAGTTTTTCAGAATTTATCTAGTAGCTATGATGACTAATCCTTCTGTCCCTAATTCGTTCTCATTGGAATTGTGATTTTAAAAGCAGAATTATATCTTTTTTTTTTTTTTTTTTTTTTTTTTAAGAATCTCTCTGCCATGGGATCATACCTATTTTTTCCCTACGAACATTTTGAAATCTGCTTTCCCAAAGCTAAGTCACATCCAAATCTGCCCAGCAAAAATAATTATAATGATTATAGGAAAAGCAGATGTTTGAGAAAACAGAAACCGTTTTAGAGACCTGTCAGTTTGTCCAATAGGAGGGTAAGATAGGGACATGCCCGTCAGTTTAACACTGTCTGCAGGTGGAAGCTGACGATGAATGAGTATTGAATCACTGACTTGTCTGGCTTGTAAAAAAGAATCTTGAATGGGTGACAAGCTGTAGCTATTCTCTGTATTACAAGCTCCTTTAGCAACCAAGGTCAGGGGGGAGGGGGCATTGCAATATGAATGGCAGAGAGTCTCTCTATTCAGAAATATTCCGCAAAGAATATTCACCATTTATGGAATCCTTACTATATGCCACGCATTGTAATGAGAACTTGACATCAATAACTCATTTGAACCATTTTATAAGTGACACAGGATCTGAAAAATATTTTCAGGGGCACACAGCTAGTAAGTTAGGAACTGTCAGATTTGAACTCCTGACTGCTTAAATCTAACATCTGTGCTCTCTGCATGTGTCATGTGTTTTATAAAATACTCATTTTAGGTGCACTTTCAAAATAAAGTCTTTTCTGGGAGTGGCAGAAGTGCCAAAGGTTTTGCACATCTTAGGTTCTTGACATTTTAGTTTATATTTCTCACACCAAGTTTGAATTTTCCAGCATTCCCTGATACAACGGTGAGCTCTTTGTATACAATGTTTCTGAAACACTAAATTCATACACACAAAAAGGGGTCTCTCCAATCCACCACTAGCCACTAAAAAGAAAAAATACAGAACATTTCTATTCAGATTGACTTTGGAATCATTATTTTTCCTAAACATCTGAAGAGTAAACTGATTTTTGGGGGAACATACCATTTAATTTTTTCCCCTGACTTCAAGGGTGATCATCAAACTATCACAAAGAAGTAATCAGCATGTTTTCATCTCCGAAGGCATATACAGCAGGTACAAAGGACAAGACAAAACACCAAGTAAGAGAACACTATACAAACACATCAAACACCTTGGAAAAATTACAATAATTAAAGTTATATTAAATGTTCATGCATTTTGATTGTGGGGTATATGTGAGTGTATCCTCAAGTACAGGTATATATGATCTTTTTAAATTAGTGTAAGAAAAGGAAAAAAAAAACTAACATTAACATGCTTTTACAAACAAACACCTGTATTCATTTTCCACCTTGAACATTCATGGCCAGAAAAGCAAATCTCACCAGAACTACTGTTTTTTGTTTACTCTTTGTGCCTATTGTGAAGAGGAAGTAACAAAGTTGTTTGCTCCAGGATCATGGGAACTGATTGCCATTTTTATATGAAAACTGAAGACTGTTTTCCTTGTTTCTAGGCTGATTATATTTACTAAACTGTAATGATACACACCAAATTACTGTTGTATATCAAACTATAACTGGAGTGTGTGTGTGTGTGTGTATGTGTGTGTAACAGGGAGAAAGAAATAGATGGGCAGAGAAAAATAATAATACATAGCTAATTTTAAAAGAGTGATACTGCTGTTTGGGCAGATGAAACAATCTTTCAATACCAATTGTCCTGAAAACTGGTTTTAATTGAATATAACTGAATAGTATTCTCTCTGGTAGATAAGAAATATATTCAAGCATTTTTAATCTAGCTTCCTCTGACTGCTATAGTAACTCACAAATAACTGATCAGTTCTTGCCTCTTACTTGGAATTGCCATGGAATTTATCATCTAAAATGGGACACTTTTGAGCACATATATGAGGGTGCTATTTTTAACCAGATTAATACAATAAGATTAAACTGCAACAAATCCAGAAAATCAAGCAGGCTGGCTCACTCTACTCATGTTAAACTTTTGTTTTGTTACAGCTTTTTTCTGCAACATAGAAGTAAAAGAAGCATTTTATATTCTTTCTTAGGTTTGCCCACATATGTGTGTTGTGTGTATAGGGCGTATCTTTTGATATGTTTATACTGGAACTGATGCTGTATGTCCAGAGCATATAAAAATAGATTAAGAGACACATAAAAATACAATGCATAGGTAATTTTTTCCTAAGCCTTAATTTAGCTAGTGGGCTGGAAAATGTCAACACGCAAGGGGTTAAAGAACAGCTGATGCCTCATGGAAACTTTGTAAAACATTCTATTTATAAACAATTCTATTTGGATATCACATTTTCTATAATGCTATTGGCTTGTTTTATTTTTATACCTTAGAAAGTTTCCATGAAAGAGTATGGGCTCAAGGTTATCTTTCTTATGCTTATTTCGGCTTATTTGATTCTGAATGCGTCAGGCTTTTCTAATTTGTTTAATTGCTCTAAAATCAAATGTGTTTTCATACGAATTCTACAAGATAAACTCACAATGAATAATATCTACAAAAATATTGAATCTACATACTTTTGTTTTTGTTTTAACTAAGGTGTATCACATCTACAACATGCAAAATCTTAGAAATGTTATATTACATATGCACAAGCAATGGCTTCTAATCAAGCTTCAAATAATAAGACCTAGTGCTTGATAATTAGGGTGGCTATAGTTTCCAGTAATCTATTATACATTTCAAAATAGCTAGAAGAGAATACTTCAAATGTTTCTAGCATAAAGAAAAGCCAATTTAAGGTTATATCACAATTCCACTGATTTTATCTTTACAAATCGTATCAATGTAATAAATCATCACATGACTTCAAAAATATGTACATTATGTATTACAAAAATAATCTAAATAAATTATACTTCTCAGACTCTGTGAAGAATTCTGTACCATAAAAGCAGATCAATATGAAATGTAAACCATTGGTTACAGAAAGAATGCTAGCAACTCAGAAAACTGCTACGAACCTGATTTTTAAAATAGATTTGAAAAATAGTGTGATTGCTTAGAAATGTATGTTATCAGCACCACTTCAAAGGACCTTTTGAAGTTTGGCAACCTGTGATTGGAAGAACTTCCCTATATGAGTATAATAATCCAATTTCTGAATGGGTCTCACTGTATATAAGGAAGGTTGCATTTTGTTGTTTTGAGGAACTGCGGGGTAGAATTACCCAACTTTTGCTCAGTGAGACCCTCTTAATTTTTTCCTTAATTCGGACAACCAGAAGAGCCTAACTTTAAGTTTGGATCTATGGTCTTATTTTCCATTATGACTTACATTAAAGTTTCTTTATAATCTTGGCCCCAATTTCTCTTGTCTTCTTATTTCTTTCACATCTCTTTATGCACCAAACATGATGGGTAAAAATAAACTTCCCCTAATTCACAAACAGACACTCTTTTATCTCTATGCTTTTGCTCAAGCATTCTTTCTGCTGGAAAATATGTATGCCTTTATCTCCTACTTTTATCTTTATGTCAGGATGTCTGGAATTAGTTAGGTGTTCCTCCCTCACAAAGCCATTTGTGATCACAGCACTTGTGTTTTCTCTATGTTCATCCTGAACATAGATGAGTTGCTAACACAGTGAGCGGAAATTAAAAGGGGTGAAGATAATTATGGAAATAGCACAGATTATTCTATTGAAAGCAATAAAGAGCAAAATCAACTTTCTAAAACTGCAAATAAGTCCACGAAAGGGCAGTTTCAATGAATTCTGCTTGAAGCTAGAGAAAATGACAATTAGAAAAGTCTGGTACACATGGAGAAATGAAGATAGATTCCATGTACAAGAGATTCTCCTTCCTACACGAAAGGGTGCAAAGACTGGAGCGGTATCAAATATAAGATATAAAAGTTCCCTCAATTGAAAAATCTGAAGTAGTACAAAGAACTCTCTATGTTGAAAGAGAAAATAATCTTGCTTTTCTCTGGCTCTCTCTCTTTCTTTCTCTCTTTCTTTCTCTCTCTCTCTCTCACACACACACACACACGCACATATACATACATACAGAGTATACACCAAATTAAGAAAAAAGATTTATATCCTGGTAATAGACCTTGGGATTTTTTTTTATCTTTTTACCTATCTGGACTGGATAACTTTTTATCCTTCTCTACTAATCTTATTAATATTGAAAATTCATAGTGAAAAACTCAAAGTCTATTTCAGATCTTTTAGGAAATCCATCAGTCAGCATTTACTATAAAAATAAGTCACCCAAAGTCAGATTTTTTCCATTTTTGATACTCTTTGTCAAAACCCCTAAAATCTAAATAAATATGAGGACTTTGTTTTTTGTTAGTGTGTGGTTGCATGTTTGAAAAGCAAGTCCTCTGATCTAAATCCAGGCCCATTCCTTGGGGAATGGCAGTTGTTAATACCTTTTCTAAAGTTCCTTTGATACAGCTTAATTTGTATTCTTTAACATGAATCCTTTGAGTATAGATTCCGCATAAGGCTACTTTTCCTCCCACTGATGTCTTTATTTTGTATGACTATGGAGTTTTTACTTGAGAGGACCTGTATTGTTTGGCACATTGTTCTTTTTGTTTTAAGATTTCCTTTTGCTGAGATCCCAAGGGCTTAATTTAGAGTTTGCAGAAATTGAATGAAAATGATTTGCCACATATATAAAAGAAAATGCATGAAACATAAATGCTACTTCCTGTCATAAATATCGTTGGTGCCTTCGTATACCCTCAGAATTCACCTTAGTTTGTTTACTATAAATACCTGTGAACTGTTGCCTGAGGGTTTATTTCTGGGCCAGGATAAGCAATCTGCCTGTACACAAAGTAATGAGTTCCCAGAAGCAGCCCTTAACCAGTAATGTACAGGGAGTTAGCTTATTTTATCCCAGATTCCTTGCCCTAACTTGGAGTAACTTTAAGGTACATCTTGTATGTTTTATAAGCATTCCCCAGAAGGAATGATCTCCATGCATCCACAGTGGTAACAGGCTTGGTAACACATCATTTACTGGCTTTTGGTTTTCTTCCCTTCCCTGTGTCTACTCTCTCATCAGTGTTTCCTGGGAATACCTATCAAATAAAAGTACTTGCACTATAATTTTTGCCTCAGGGTTAGATTCTTGAGAAACCCAAGCTGAGCAGCTCGCATTAGAAGTGGTCTTGGGAAGTAGCCCTTCAAGATGAAATTCTGGAACTGGACCAGGCACTAGAGCATAGAGATGTGAATGGCACAGAGCTATACTGCTTGGTTTCTAGGGGAAATTCCAATAAGAGTGACTAAGAAAACTCACTGTCACACTGGTAAACTAGCTCTGTGGGGGCAAAAAGATCCTATTTGTAATGTTTGCCAATGTCCATGTTGTACATACTCCTGTCATGGCCAGCTTCAAGCTATCAATGTGATGCCACTGAAAGTGAAGCTGGGAAGAGTTGCACATCTCAGCTTTCATGGGCCAGCAGGGCTCATGAAAAGCAAGGCTCATTTCAGGAGCAAGGTCACACCATCTTCAGCAGGGAAGTACTCACTGTCTAGGAAGCAGTCAAAAACTTGAACTGGCCCTTGTTAGAAACTGAGCGCCTAACCACGACATAAAAGGACTTAAAAAACAACTGCCCATCATGCACTGGTCATAAGACTGTTCAGACATTAGTCTAATCCAGAATGCACAAAAGAAATTATAGCAACAAGTTTCCCAGTTCTCCATGTCACCTAAAAAGTTTGCACTAGCACCTCTCCCTCAACCTCTATGGCCTTGTTGATGGAGGACATAAACTCAGGTCTGACCTGTTATGTTGGCAAAAGCCAGAAATGCACTGAGGATATCCCATCTTGAGGTATCTGTGAAAGACAGTGGTAAAGTGAAGTTCTGCAAAGAAACATATCTTTGAGATGCACACCTGGTCATTAATTTGGTACGGAGAAAGAAGCAGACTCAGGTAAGGACATAAATGGTCTTCTGGGCACTGATGAATGGCTTAGCTGGTTGAGCAGGCACCTGGAAGGCACTATGTTGGAAGATTAGCTACAAAAATGTCTATATAAAGGCATGTGGCTAGACCTGTCAGATTGGACAGAGTGTGTGAATCTTTGAGCATTAAGCCACAAAGAGTTCATTTCAACCAGGAGTTACAGTGATTCATAAAGGGAGGGCACCAAACCTCTGACCTAGACCACCCCAATACTGGCACCAGTCACTCAAGAGTGGAGCAATAGGGATGGAGGTGACACGTGAGCCCAAAATCATGGTTTTCTTTTCTTCAAGGCTGGTATTTTTATAGCCACACAAATCATCTTACTTGTCAGCAACTGAAATGTGCTGTTATCCCTTGAGAAGACCTACCAGTCACTAGGGTTGAGTCATATTCTAAGGGTAGATTAGCCTTTGGTGCTTATAATTCCTAAGCCAGCACCATTATCTGGGGAATCACAGAGTGTCTGATTTATTGTTATAGTATCCTTCATTTCATCATTTCTGATCACAGTCTCACTTTATGGAAAGGAGATGTGATAGTGAGTATAAAACCATGTCACCCACTTGCCATCTACATTCCATGTAGCCTAGAAGTTGCCAGTCAGATGGAAAGGACCACATTATGACTATCTTGGACCCAAAATACTTACCTCCAATAGAAAAAATATATAGACTCACAGACACATGTATGTGTATATATTTTATTATTTTGTTAGTATAAATACAAATATAGTCAAGACTAGATTCAAGATATATATTCATTATTATATTAATTTGTTTCTTCTGATTTTAAAAGATATTAAAATTAAAGCATTTCATGGAGCCCTAAATACTGTAGGCCCTAGGTACTGTACTTATTGTGCCTTATAGATAAGCTGACTCTGCCAGTAAGAATATAGGAATGGCTCTGAAAAGTATAGCTAAGGAGCCACGTCAGGGAAGACACTCTGCAGGGCTGCAATTTTTACACTTAAGAAACAGTTTACTCTTTTAACAAATGGCCAGTATAAGGGGCTGTGTCCCTGAAGACTGAAACACATGAATCTGGGAACCAAGGATGCAAACAGGAGTAACATCTTCTGCCAATGACACACACTATAGTTTACTTGTGATTCTGGAGTGAGAAGCATGTTACAGCAGAGAATTTTAAAATATTTGAGGGTTGGAATGGCCTTTAAGGGTATGGGAGAAATAGGTGAAGAAGTCACACAGTTACTTAGTGATGCTGGGTCCATCTGAGATTAGATAACCTTTCATCACAGCACACATTTGCTTCCTTGAGTAAAATTTCCTTGAAAAGCACTCACAAACTCTGGAGTGAGAGCAGAAAATTCAAATGTCAAAAGGATTCATTCATGAGATTTTGAAAGTCAATAAAACCGGTTATTAGCCTGAACTAATTTGACACGATATATCATCAGTATTGGCTACATTGGGGAAGAAGTAAAATTAGGAGACAGTTGATAAAAGAAAACTTAATGAGGTAAAGGATCTTGGTAAGGTAAATGGGGTCAGAGAGTGAGTTACATGGATGCCTAGAAGGAAAGTCGAAGAATAACTAAAGTGAAAGTATAGATTGGAATACTGGAGATGAAGAATTCATAAGTGGGTAGTTTTATATTTTAACAATATTCAAAGTATGGTAATGAGAATGGGTAATGGACTTTGCCTGCATAACACCTTAGCTATTCAGGTGTTTGAATACCCTATTTACAATACTTGGAGATAAGGTTCATTTGTAAATATGAAATTAAAGGAAGTGTGTGCCTAAGGTATTAATGGTTAGCTATATGAAGTGCCCTGGGATGTTAAAAAACATTTGGAAAATTTATTAATATTCTGACAGTCTACCAACATCAAGGTGGTTTAATTCATCATTTAAGAAAACGTATATTGATCAAGAAACAATTATTGATCCCTTGAAGAGCTGTGAGTCAATCCTGAGACTGAAATGGAACAGCAAGGAAATTTGAAATACACAAAAGTCCACAAATGAACCAAAGTTCAATTTCTCAATGAGTAGTATGAGAAGAAAAAAATAACTGCCTTGCAGGATTGTTGCACAGACCAACCACATAAAAGCTTCTGAGAGAGCTCATAGAAGACATCTAACATTTTAATTTATGTATTCATTCAATAAATGTCTTCTCATACTTCCTATGCCCAGCAATATAATAGGTACTTGTGACATACAGAAAGGACTCCATTTTTTTCTTTTTTTTAATTCATTTTTTTAAATTTTATGATTATTATACTTTAAGTTTTAGGGTACATGTGCACAATGTGCAGGTTGTTACATATGTATACGTGTGCCATGTTGGTGTGCTGCACCCATTAACTCGTCATTTAGCATTAGGTATATCTCCTAATGCTATCCCCCCACCGCCACCCCACAACAGTCCCCGGAGTGTGATGTTCCCCCTCCTGTGTCCATGTGTTCTCATTGTTCAGTTCCCACCTATGAGTGAGAACATGCGGTGTTTGGTTTTTTGTCCTTGCGATAGTTTGCTGAGAATGATGGTTTCCAGTTTCATCCATGTCCCTACAAAGGACATGAACTCATCATTTTTTATGGCTGCATAGTATTCCATGGTGTATATGTGCCACATTTTCTTAATCCAGTCTATCGTTGTTGGACATTTGAGTTGGTTCCAAGTCTTTGCTGTTGTGAATAGTGCCACAATAAACATACGTGTGCATGTGTCGTTATAGCAGCATGATTTATAATCCTTTGGGTATATACCCAGTAATGGGATGGCTGGGTCAAATGGTATTTCTAGTTCTAGATCCCTGAGGAATTGCCACACTGACTTCCACAATGGTTGAACTAGTTTACAGTCCCACCAACAGTGGAAAAGTGTTCCTATTTCTCCACATCCTCTCCAGCACCTGTTGTTTCCTGACTTTTTAAAGATGGCCATTCTAACTGGTGTGATATGGTATCTCATTGTGGTTTTGATTTGCATTTCTCTGATGGCCAGTGATGATGAGCATTTTTTCATGTGTTGTTTGGCTGCATAAATGTCTTCTTTTGAGAAGTGTCTGTTCATATCCTTCACCCACTTTTTGATGGGATTGTTTCTTTTTTTTTCTTGTAAATTTGTTTGAGTTCATTGTAGATTCTGGATATTAGCCCTTTGTCAGATGAGTAGGTTGCAAAAATTTTCTCCCGTTCTGTAGGTTGCCTGTTCACTCTGATGGTAGTTTCTTTTGCTGTGCAGAAGCTCTTTAGTTTAATTAGATCCCATTTGTAAATTTTGGCTTTTGTTGCCATTACTTTTGGTGTTTTAGACATGAAGTCCTTGCCCACGCCTATGTCCTGAATGGTACTGCCTAGGTTTTCTTCTAGGGTTTTTATGGTTTTAGGTCTAACACGTAAGTCTTTAATCCATCTTGAATTAATTTTTGTCTAAGGTGTAAGGAAGGGATCCAGTTTCAGCTTTCTACATATGGCTAGCCAGTTTTCCCAGCACCATTTATTAAATAGGGAATCCTTTCCCCATTGCTTGTTTTTGTCAGGTTTGTCAAAGATCAGATGGTTGTAGATATGCGGCATTATTTCTGAGGGCTCTGTTCTGTTCCATTGGTCTATATCTCTGTTTTGGTACAAGCACCATGTTGTTTTGGTTACTGTAGCCTTGTAGTATAGTTTGGAGTCAGGTAGCGTGATGCTTCCAGCTTTGTTCTTTTGGCTTAGGATTGACTTGGCGGTGCGGGCTCTTTTTTGGTTCCATATGAACTTTAAAGTAGTTTTTTCCAATTCTGTGAAGAAAGTCATTGGTAGCTTGATGGGGATGGCATTGAATCTATAAATTACCTTGGGCAGTATGGCCATTTTCACGACATTGATTCTTCCTATTCATGAGCTTGGAATGTTCTTCCATTTATTTGTATCCTCTTTTATTTCATTGAGCAGTGGTTTGTAGTTCTCCTTGAAGAGGTCCTTCACATCCCTTCTAAGTTGGATTCCTAGGTATTTTATTCTCTTTGAAGCAATTGTGAATGGGAGTTCACCCATGATTTGGCTCTCTGTTTGTCTGTTATTGGTGTATAAAAATGTTTGTGATTTTTGTACATTGATTTTGTATCCTGAGACTTTGCTAAAGTTGCTTATCAGCTTAAGGAGATTTGGGGCTGAGATGATGGGGTTTTCTAGATATACAATCATGTCTGCAAACAGGGACAATTTGACTTCCTCTTTTCCTAATTGAATACCCTTTATTTCCTTCTCCTGCCTGATTGCCCTGGCCAGAACTTCCAGCACTATGTTGAAGAGGAGTGGTGAGAGAGGGCATCCCTGTCTTGTGCCAGTTTTCAAAGGGAATGCTTCCAGGACTCCATTCTTAAGTAGCTTGAAGTCTATCTAGGGGTTGAAATGGACAGTTTTCATATTAATTCTTCGTGACCCAGCATGGAGCACCTCTTTCTCAGGGAGGCCTCATCATCTGAATACGTTGAGTCCCTGGGTGCATGCTTCCATAGCAACCTGTACTCCTGCTTGTATCACATTTTAAAAGAATTACTTGTTAGTGTCAATGTTTCTCATAACCCTTGTTCTATCTGTTAGGATATGCATTCTGAAGCTGGGCTACACTGGTGATCATAGGCAAGTTACTTAAACTCTCTGGGACTCAGCTGCCTCATTTATACAATGGTGATAGCAAGAGTATCTACCACTTCATAGAGTTGTTGCTCAGGTCAATTAATTCATAGATGTGTATTGTTCATAAGAAATAAAAGAAATAATATATTGACCAAGTAATAATTGTTGATCCCTCTTAGGAAACTCTTTACTAAGTCAAGTTCAATGGACAAAGCATTGTATTCAGAGCCAGAACATTCATATTCTAGACCTCATTGCTCCAACTCAATTGTAGATATCAGAAAATCAAGTGTACTTGCTTGATAAAATATGGGGCTTTAGTCTACTCTGACACTCTGAAAAAGTGCCTTTACATCCTGATAGCTAACTCAATACCTCGTTTAATGGAAATACTTTAAAGAAAAGGATCATTATTTCACACATCTTTATAATGTCCTCTGTCCTAAACACTGTCTGGTCCATGATGGGTGCTTGTAAATGTTTGTTAAATTGAACAGAATATCATCAGATCAAGCTTCACAGAAGGTCATGGGCTTAGACCCAGGTGCAGACAGTGTAATGTAAACCTCATGGAAAACTGTCAAAGCACAACTCTCATGCTATGATGTAAGAATTCTTTGGCAAATGACTTTCTCCATGATCTCATGGCTTATTTGTAGAAAGGAAAAAACCAGGTGTCCTGACTACTGTTCCACTGACTCCAAAAGGAGTACATCAAATACATTTTTCAGACAATAACTTGGAACATAATGATGGCCAAAAACAACTTCTGTGATAATAACTTGATTCTGTGATAGCAAATATTAAGGTAATATATACAGACAAGTCAAACTGACAAATTTCTACCCTCTCTCTAATAATAAATCAAAATGGCTAACAGGAGAAAAGCAACCATGAGTTAATGACTTTATGTCATGTGTCTCAAAAAGGTTGATCATTATACAACCTTCTCTACATAAAAGAATATTGAGTAAGGACATCTTTAACAGTTGCATTGCAGATAGGTACCATAACACATTTAATCAAATCCTCTATATCAACAAACACGTAGGTTATTTTTAATTTTTTAAATGTAAACATCCTTAATATATAAATAGCTTTTACAAATTAATAGTAAAAACAAAAATATTAATACTAAAGAATGTCATAAGAAATTGCATGCATATATTTGAGCATTGGTTCTATTATGTCTTTAGGCAATATTTTAGAGATATGAATGCAAGTTGAAGAATATTCAGTTTGCATTTTTGTTATTTTCATTTTAATTTTGATAGTTTTGGGGGAATAGGTGGGTTTTGGTTACATGGATAAGTTCTTTAGTGGTGATTTCTGAAATACTGGTGCACCCATTACTTGAGCAGTATACACTGTACCAATATGTAGTTTTTTATCCCTCACACCCTCCCACCCTTCCCCCTGAGTCCCCAAAGTTCCTTCTAGTGCATTTGCAACTTCATAGCTTAGCTCCCATTTATAAGTGAAAACATATGATATTTGGTTTTCCATTCCTGAATTACTTCACTCTGAATAATAGCCTCCAACTCCATCCAAGTTGCTTCAAAGCCATTATTTCATTCTCTTTTTTCGCTGAGTAATATTCCATGGAGTATACACATCACATTTAGGCTGGTTCCATATTTTTGCAATTGGGAAATGTGCTGCTAACTTGTCTCAACAAATTTCTCCTAGAAGGGACTGTATCCCCACTCTCCTACCAACACATTTATTATTTACCCTTTTATTATGTCAACTTAATAGACTAATTAATCATCTTTAGTTGGTTTAATTTGCTTTTATTTAGTCACCACCAAGGGTGACTATCTTTTCACTAGGTTCTTGTTTAGGTCTCAGCTTAAATATCAACTCCTCAGAGATGCCGTCTCTGAGTCTTTATCTAAAAAGCAGCCTCCCTGGGGTCATAGTGTCATTTTCCTTTTCATTAAAAAAAATTATATGTTCATGTTTATTTTTCTCAAGCATTTTTTATGATTGATACGTATTTTAATGAGATTTAATCACCACATCATATTACCTTTAATAATGATAGGCTCACATTGTTGAGAGCTATATGTTTTTCCCGTTACCATTTCATTTAATCCACATAGCAACTCAGTGGGATGGGTACTATTATTATCTACATTTTACAGACGAGGAAACTGAAAGATTACCTGACTGGCCAAAAATATCACAACACTAGAATACAGTGCAGATGCCTGTGGCCTACAGAAGTTGCCTAAAAGGACACATAGCTAGTAAACTGAAGATACAACTCAAACGCCAGTCTGGGTTCTTCGGCTGCAATTTAGCCCACTCACTGACTAATCATTATAATTTATCTGCAGATATCTCTTTTCTAGATGTTTTCATTAGGATTCAGAATCAGGTTCTTAAAGCTACTTCCAAAAATTCTCTTTCACTTCAAACCACAAGGCTAGCCTCAACTAGGAACTAATAATAGACTAGTAAAAAGGGTAAGAATATTTTACTTAGCCCATTATTCTCAGAGAAAGAATGGTAAAGGGGACTCAGTTTATTCTATGAAGCATTCCTTATTGAAAATTATTTACACGTTACATTCAGCAACATAAGGGAATTTTCAAAGGTAAATATTCAACCGATCATACATATGGCTTTCTATAATTTTTTGGTTTCTTTTTCACTGACTGCTTCAATTCATTCTAAGTAAGCCTGGGAATTTTTTTTTTTTTTATTCTTATTAATCACAGTGTTAACCCTAGGGGTTAAGACAGAGTATTTTGAAATGATATTTTTCCTAACCAGGGGGAAGGCCACAGGAGCCAGAATGGCTTGGGTTTCCAAACACAAAAAGTATAAATCAAATCAAACATTATCACACTATCAAACATTCATAAATCCTTTCACAAATCATGCTGCCACATTTCCTTTACTCTTTCATTTTTTTCCTGTTTCCTCTTTAAAACACTGCCAATAACTTAACTCCATTACTGACTCTGATTTTTTTCATACCAAAAAAATTCCATGTGTACGGTTTTCCAGTGTTTATGAATTTGACACGTTTATTTCCTTGTTGTCTTTTCTCCCTTATGGCACCTGTAAGAACCCTTTACCTTTAAATCTTACCATCATTTCTCAATGGTGGCTTCTTTTACTACCTCAGGCTCACAAGGAAAATCAGGTGGAAAAAGAAAACTCTCTACAGTTTTATTGATCATATCACTTTTAAAAGTCTTATTTGGATATTCACTTAAAAGAAAGTGTTAATGTGATGATCTAAAAGTTTGCAAATCTCACTTAGGCTATTTAATATTTAGTGTTTAAAAATCTTCATCTCTGGGGGAATCTAAAAGTACATAATGCAAGGAAAAGAGACTCTTACCTCTTTGCCTTCCCATGTACTGACACTGTCAACCCCTTAGGTCCACAAAGAAAGAACAGTATCCTCTAAACCACCCCTTCTTTATTCTACCACCTCATTGCTTATTAAAGTCACTTTTAAAACTACCTGAAAATAGCTCATTAAAGTCACTTTTAAAACTATCAGAAAATAGCTAAATGTTCCACTCAAAAGATTATGTAATTATATACTTCACAACATGGGCTTTCCAGGTGAGTGGATAAAGAAGCTTTACACAGTAAATCCCATAAGCAGACCAGCAAAATCATCTAAAACAAAATTAGATGATAATTCCTCCAGCCCTGTTAGTGGAATTGCTTTAGTTTTAATACAGCACAATGTGTTCTGAATTCTAAAACATAATTCAAAATAAACAAAATATTATCAATAAGTAATTTTCCCTGAATCAGTTCTCTGGATCCAGACATGTCATTTGGTCTAATTTATGCTATAACCTACCGACCAAAGGATGAAGAGTGTTTCTAGCAAGCACATTTGTTTTTAGACTTTAAATTCAAAAAAATGCAGCCATCCAGGAGTTTAAATGAATTCCCTGAAATGGACAGAGTCCAAACTGTGATGATTATAGAAGTAAAGCTCAAATAATCATCTTATAACCTTTATATCCAGTTTGGCTCAATTCTACTGAGAACTGTGAGACACAGTTCTGGTGATAAGTAGATTAGACGATAAGCATCTGTTTGCCTGTCTTCTCTGACTTAGAAAAATACTGAGGAAAGACCATTTCTACGAATTTAATAATAATTGTGTTGCTTTTGGTTTCCTCCCTTTGCTTGTAACTCCAGAGAAAAACACCTCATTATCCTTAACCCTTCCAAATTCCTGTGGATGCTTCACAACCACTGGCTTCTATTTAATTTCTTTTGGATCTTTCAAAGTGTTAAGTATTTGGCTCCTCTATATATGAATATCTAATTATCCTAAGCACTGCTGAACTTCTAAAGTACCTACTTTTCTTTCTTTGATTTGCAGTTCTCTATACTGACTTATTCAGTTCAACATCAAATGCCCCTGAATCCTCTTAAAAGCCAATCTACAATTGAAACTCAATTTCTCCCTTCTCTGCTTTTGTATTGCCTGCATTGTAGGCCTTTTGAAAGATAATTCTTTAAACCTCCTTGCATGTTAAGCAATAGACAAGTGTACAAAGAAGCAATTGAATTTGAGAAAAATTAACTAAAATAGCAGGCAGTACAACATAGTGATTAAGAAAATGACATTGGCAGCCGGGCGCGGTGGCTCACACCTGTAATACCAGCACTTTGGGAGGCCGAGGCAGGCAGATCATCTGAGGTCAGGAGTTCGAGACCAGCTTGGCCAACATGGTGAGAACCCATCTCTAATAAAAATACAAAAATTAGCTGGGCATGGTGGCAGGCACCTGTAATCCCACCTACTCAGGAGGCTGAGCCAGGAGAATCACTTGAACCTGGGTGGCGGAGGTTGCGGTAAGCTGAGATTGTGCCACTGCACTTCAGCCTGGGCAACAGAGTGAGACTCTGTCTCAAAAAAAAAAAAAAAAAAAAAAGGGAGAGACAATGACATTGGCGTTCACACTGCCTGGGTTCAGGTGTGGCTTTGTTACCTCCAGGCTATGTGATCTCGCGCACATTATTTTCTCTAGATTTTAGCTTCCTCATACCTAAAACAAAGATAATTATCGCAACTATCTTACAGATTAATGGCCAGACAAAGAAAATCCACGTCAATAACCCCGTAAATTTTCTGGCACATAACACACCTTTATCGTTTTTATTAATAATGGCAATATAGAACCAGAAATACCATTTGACCCAGCAATCCCATTACTGGGTATATACCCAAAGGATTATAAATCATGATACTATAAAGACACATGCACACGTATGCTTATTGTGGCACTGTTCACAATAGCAAAGACTTGGAACCAACCCAAATGCCCATCAATGATAGACTGGATAAAGAAAATGTGGCACATATACACCATGGAATACCATGCAGCCATAAAAAAGAATGAGTTCATGTCCTTTGCAGGGACCTGGATGAAGCGGGAAACCACCATTCTCAGCAAACTAACCTGGGAACAGAAAACCAAACAACACATGTGCCCACTCATAAGTGGGAGTTGAATAATGACGATACATGGGCACAAGGAGGGGAACATCACACACGGGGGCTTGTTGGGGGATCGGGGGCAATGGGAGGGAGAGCATTAGGACAAATACCTAATGTAGATGATGGGTAGATGGGTGCAGCAAACCACCATGGCACATGTATACCTATGTAACAAACCTGCATGTTCTGCACATGTATCCCAGAACTTAAAGTATAATAAAAAAAATTTTTAAATATTTCTCTCCTAGGTTTTTGCTATCGTATTTCACATCCTAAATTTACCTCCTCGGTTATCAAATTTGGCCCAACCCAAGCCTAGTTCTACCATTGTTCTAAGACTTCTACATTGATTCCCCTGTCATCTGCATAAAGGGCATTCCTACCAGATTATCAGCTGTCTTAGCTCCTACTTGACCAATGAAGCTGTGCCATTATTCTGACAACTTATCCTTTGTTCCAAGTTTCCTAATTTATAAATCAGGTGTTCTAACAGAGAGCAAGCCATTGAAAATAAAATTTTCCTGAAGGATCTTACTCAAAAGAATATCAATCAGTAAAGATTCTTGGTTACAATCCACAGAACCTGATTATGGTCAATTTAAGAAGAAAAGAAATGGACTATAGGGATATGGGCAGTTCACAGCTTAGAGAACCAGGTGCCAAAAATGACCGATAATCAATGTAGGCAAGAAATATGAGTATTGCATTGCCCAAGGTGGAAGACGCATGGGCACAGTCACCCCGAGAACATTCTCGTTAGGTGACTTTTGATGGTACCACACTTCTGGTACTGCCGCCATTAAATGTTCAAGCACACCACATCTAAATCCCGGGTGCTGCTACCTTTGCCACACACCTCACAATTCTCACAGCCACTATTACCATTGCCACCATGAATAATGTTTATCCCCATAAAATTAAAGTGCTCTGCCAAGACTCAATGGATGAACCTGGAAACCATCATCCTCAGCAAACTAACACAGGAACAGAAAATCAAACATGGCATGTTCTCACTCATAAGTGGGAGCTGAACAATGAGAACACATGGACACAGGGAGGGAAGTATCACACACAGGGTCCTGTCAGGGAGTGGGGGGCAATGGGAGGGACAGCATTAGGACAAATACCTAATGCATGTGGGGCTTAAAACCTAGATGGTGGGTTGTTAGGTGCAGCAAACCACCATGGCACATGTATACCTATGTAACAAACCTGCACGTTCTGCACATGTATCCCAGAACTTAAAGTAAAACTAAAAAAAAAAAAAAAAGAAATCCATGAAAATATTAGGAAATGGTAAGTTTCTCTTTACCCGCATCATCCACTTGGAATCTGTTAGGTATTTCTATGTATCAATTACTTGTAAAGTATAAAGAAAATATATAGACTTGGCCCCTGTATTTGTCGTAATAGAAGTCTATTTGCAACCAAAAAGACAAATTAATACCTAATTCAAGAGTACTTTGTTTTGTATGTATCACATGCACTTTAAGCCACTAAAAATCAGAGCAGGGAACACATAGAATGTATCTGCATATTAACTTGATTCACTAACAAGAAATTCATGACCTTACCTTTTCAAAAATCCTGGAATTTCAATAACTGGATAAAGAACAAGTGGACATTTAGAATGTGTTATGTTTGCTAATTTTCAGTGATACTGTTGAACCACATTGAATCTCCAGCAGTCCATACAGTAACCAAATCCAGTAGAGATCGGCATTCTTGTTATTTTAACGACAGGCAAAATAATCACTGTCAAGTTAATACTCAAGGGTCGGAAACAGCATGCCACTATTTGTTCCACTTGGAGTGGAACAGAAAGGAGAATACCCTGTTCTGAGGCCTGCAGTGCTTTATTAGGGACACAATTATGAATATAGAATGATAAATATTACTGACAGCTGTATGGTTATTTTAATTTATAGTCATGTAATCACTAAGAGTGCTATTCATGCTTTCCAATGCTTGCATAGCATATATTCTCGTTAACGCCAAAAGAAAAAAAATTATCCCTAATAATATATAGATATACTATGGCCTAAAAGAACATTTAAAGGGAAACTGAATTAAAATGGTGGCTTTCAATTAAATTAGATTTTTTGTACTAAGAATGTTTTTGGTTGTGGAGAATTGAAATTGGCTCTATTAAAATAATACCAAACACCAACAGAAAAATATTTTTGATCCTCTTGAATCATCTTGGAATCTCTATCTGTTTCATACAGAGATATTTACATGCGTAAGTATTTTTTTAAACTATAAAGATGGTAGCAGTTTGAGCACTGATGGTATCAGGTGGGCACTGCTTTCTCAATACTTTAAAAAGGTGCATGCTTTTATGACAATTTACCTCTGTCCACATCTTTTGGTGTAATGGGATCTTTTCTATGCCATTATTTATCAAAGAGTTTATTCTCCATGTGTACTCCAGATATTTAATCCCTAAATTATGATTCCCCCCTATTACCTGCCCATTTTTCAAAGGCACCAGAAACATTTTAGTATTAAACTGTCTCTATTTGTCAAGTAATAATATGGAAACAATATAATGATTGTCATCTTTGAGATAACAAAAAATAGGCCATTTTTCTTTGTTATATGGGGAACTTACAACGAACCCAGTGTTCATTCCCAAATAACACCAATGTCATATGTTAATTGAGGAGGCCTTTGAGTGGAAATATGAAGTCACAGCCTTGTTGCTTCCTGTTTGTAAATACATGGAGTGGAATCTAATTAGACTTCAGAGGAAATGTTGCCCAGGGAATTTATTTGTAATACATGAAGGTGCTTAGGCAATTCAAGGCTGTGCTGAAAGAGGTTGGCGTTGTCATGTTACGTGATATGCCTATTTTTATTTCTCTCTAAAGCTTACTAAATAAATGAAGCTCCAACAAAGAATACGGACAGCAGGATGATTTCAGTTACATGTCTCAGGTATAAACAAGATGAATTTTTCTAGCGTAAAGCACCTGCTTCATTGTGCTTAATAAACAAAACTACAGAGTGCTATTAAAGTGCATTCATTTTAATTGTGATTGAGTGAACATGATCTGCTGTGGTATTTGCCTTTGTATAAAATTTTCTCCTTGTAGTCATACTTAATCATTTTGGCATACAACATTTCAGGGGACATTAAATTATCATGGTGGAAGATTGACAATGGCCCCTGAGTCATCCGAACAAGAACTGGAAAATATTTTTCAAGCTACCTTTTCATTCTGCTAATTAAATAAAATTATAATAATCTTCTGCTATAATATATAAAACCCACTAAAGGGGAGTGAGTTAAATTTCTCCTGTAATTATAAGAACTTCAAAGACCAATACATCCCTGGTAATAAGTGGTTTTGTGACTCCAAGATACATGAGCCATGATACAGAAATGAATAATGTTTTAATCCATATGACATTATTAATTTTAAGATAGAAGAGTGGAATGTTATTTCAAAGGGCCATCATAATTCCATTGTACAAATGAGATCTGAAACTCTTGTCTGCTACCACATATATAGAATACTGTTTATTTCATAAATGACAAATGATATTATATAGCAGCACAGTAAAACACTTACATATGAAAAATCTACTTAGAACACATCATTTAAAGCTCAATATTTGTTTGCTTCTCCAGAGACTATATATAGAGTATTAAATTTTATAACTAATTCGTCTGATATGTTCTGATGTTTTCAAAGCCTTAATAGAAAAATTACAATTAAATTCCATCTAGTCGGATCTTGCTAATTATGAAATTATAAAAATTTAGAAAAGATAAGCTAAAATTTACATTTGTGCTATATATAGAGAGGAAAGTTTTCAATGGAAGTTAGGATAAAGATGGCAGGGAAATGTTTAACCTCTTTAACAAAGACTTCTTAATTTTTAAAGTTTATGTTAATAACATTTTTTTCCTATCCAAGCCAACAGCAAATGCAGTGTTAAAATCATTCTTATCTAAAAGCAGTTTTGGCAAATAACACTATAAGCAATTACTGTATATGTTTAATATTATATAGTTAGAAATTACTTCCTATTTTTAAAAATGACAAATATACAAATACACACAGAGTTTAAAACATATACAAGTCAGCACTTTCAAGCACGAATTTTATTTCAAATCTTACATTTAATTAGAAGTATATTTTTATTTTGTGGCTTAGTCTAATTTTTCTACATCCAGGAGAATGAAGAAAGATTAGGAGAATGATCTCCAGACAAAAATCAGATTGCCTGAGTTTGAATCCTGACTCTGACACTAGCTAGCAATTTCACATTAAGCATGTTACTTAGTCTCTCTGGAACTCACCTTTCTAATTTATAAAATAAAGATAATAATAATACCTACTTCATAGTGTTCCTATGAGGATTACATGAATTAATATAGGGACAGCCTTAGTATAGGGGCTGAAACATAAGATGTGTATTTGCTACTGTTATTAACTACTGGTAGTAAGCATTAAGGAAAAAAAGAAAGTGAGAAAGAAGGCAGAGAAGACGGAAAGGAAGGAGAGAAGGAAAAAGAAAACAGCCTTCCTTTGAGTCATGACACTAAGAAAGGCCTAGAGGAAGATCCACACATACTGGTGCCAGGATCAATATATTTTGTTGGAATCAGGCTCAATTTTCCATTTTATTTTGCTCTTACAGAATAAGTCCAAGTTTCCATAAGGTGTGTTGAACTTCTGAGGAGAGCAAATTAAAAGGGTCTGCTGGATTCTGCTTTTGAATAAAATGTGTTTATTAAATCAGAGCAATGGTGCATGACACATACTAATAGTGCTGTCAGATATAAAGAGATTATGGCTTTGATCAACCACCAGAAGATATATCTAAAACAGTGTGTGTGTGTGTGTGTGTGTGTGTGTGTGTGTGTGTGTGTGTGTTTCGCATCTATGTTCTCCCTCTCGGATCCTCTCTCAGGAAATAAAGGCTACATCAGAGGGACATGCAGCAGGGCTAAGGGAGAGGGCTCTGGCCAAGGATAGAACAAAATGTATTGGTGCACACATGGATTGAACTTGCTGCCTTACAGTCATTGATATGTTCTTCCATCCAATGGAGCTCGACAGCCACGAGGCAATAAAATGCTAATCTGAGTCGCTTTAACTTATTTTGTATTTAGGTTGGTTCAAAAGTAATTGGCGTTTTTTGCAATTTAAAGTATTGCAAAAACCGCAATTACTTTCATTTTCTTCCGTTAAACTACATCAGTAGAAACAATTTCATAGTAGCTCGTCTCAAAATATGAAGCATGTTCTTCATACACTTTGACTTATTAATCATCTTTTCACCAGAATTTAGATCACATGACATGTATGTGGCAACTCAAATGTTTTTAAAATGACATAAGCTATTGTTTAATGTGGGGTACTTTGTGTTCATACAGCTCTTAATAAATAAAGAAGCAGATATCCAGACAGATTGAATAGAAAAGCCCTGAACAGAAGCATAATTTACTTGTTCTGCTTTCATTTTGCAGACACATTTTCCTGTCCAGTGGCAGAAATGTAAATTATAAAGCCTCCACACAAAAATTTGTGTAGGGTTTCCTATAGTCTTAGTTTTATAAATAAACAGATGTCCAGGAGAGTCAAATCTTCTTTAGGCTTCTTTAGCAACAATTTCAATGAGAAACTACTTTTAAGAGCCAATAAAGAAAAACTGAACAACGAATAGGGATTGCCCCTCTTTCTCTGACTTCTTTAACATTTTTCTCTTCCTTCTATCATTTTTTGAACATATATTTAATTCTCTACCTCCCATATGGATAAATAAAATTCAACATATTTTATAGATAACTACTGGGTAACTAAAGTATATAAATATTTTCACCAAATATATGTTATTATTATTATTATCCTTCACCCAAATATAGGGAACACATAGGTTCACTACCCCAGTGGGACAGCATTAGATTTGCTGTTGAATCTTTCCCAAACATTCTGTGGCATTCAAGTGTGTAAGAAAAAAAACTGGGGTACCTGGCAATATAATTGGTGAATGCTCTTAATCAGCCTGCCATTTAATTTTTATCTTGAGAAAACAAACAAGCAAGTGAAAATCTCTCTCGTCCTTTCCTATTTAATTTGTTTTTATTTTTCTGCTTCTCTGCCAGTATACAATCATCAAGGACTTATTATTTTGGAAATGGTTCAAAATTCATCTATCCAAATATAGGTTAAGAAATGGTCCAAAATTTATGCATTCAAGAATAGGCTTATGTATGCCCATAAAGTATGCCTTTAATCTAGGCTTATTTAAGTTTCTGGTGATGTAAATAGCACTGCAGAGAAAAATGGGCAAATGCAACATGTCATTCTGGTTGCAGAAATTAGAAAACTTTAATAAGGATTCTTTATCTAGTGTCAGCAAACCTCCATATCTGAGAGAATTTGAAGGACAAAAATATTGTCACTTGTCCAAGAAGAGAAGTCAGACTACTGTTTTATTCAAACACTTACATAATGTAACTGCATAAAATCTGTTGCCTGAATAAACTCCTCAGTTAGGTATTAGACTGTTATGTACAGAAAATTCTGTAAACTTTACATAATCACAAGAGAGCTGTGTAGATGTAACATAGGCCTTAATTATATTTGTCAGCAAGTTCATTTCCTCCAAATTTTTACTTTTTGGAAATTAAGAAGGTACAAAACTTGATTTTAAAAAAAATTACCTTGATGGTCAAGAAAAAAGAGTTTGGGATAGATAAAAGGGATGAGAGTAATTCTTAATACCAATGATTCCTGGACACCCTTTGGGGAAAATACTTGACATAGTTGACAAATAACATTAACGACACCCCCACTTCAAAGGATAGAGAATCTCACTAGCAGCTTTATTTTGCTGTGCACTGTTCTTTGAGAGTATTGGTTGCTTACTGATTCAAATTGCCTCTGTGTCACTGTTATTAAGCTCTATAAAGAATGACTCAGGCCGGGCGCGGTGGCTCACGCTTGTAATCCCAGCACCTTGGGAGGCCGAGGCGGGCGGATCACGAGGTCAGGAGATCGAGACCACGGTGAAACCCCGTCTCTACTAAAAATACAAAAAAATTAGCCGGGCGTGGTGGCGGGCACCTGTAGTCCCAGCTACTCGGAGAGGCTGAGGCAGGAGAATGGCGTGAACCCGGGAGGCAGAGCTTGCAGTGAGCCGAGATCGCGCCACTGCACTCCAGCCTGGGTGACAGAGCAAGACTCCGTCTCAAAAAAAAAAAAAAAAAAAAGGAATGACTCATAATAGCTCCTTATCTAATGCTGTCCTACTGGGGTAATGAAGAGTTTAGTTCCAACCAATGGATCATGTTAAATTATTGTTTTCTTGGATATTGGGGCTACACTTTGCGTAACAGGGTAGCAAGCCACTTTAAAAGCCATTAAATCAACTCATTCTCTGTTTTACTTGGAGCCTGAGTCATGATGCACCCTGATGACTCATCTTTTACCAAGGGTTCAGCTTTAAGAAATGGCTAGTGGCCAAAAGAACATATTTCTGCAAAAGGGATGGTGTATCTGTGGTTTGCAAATTCCTAGGGCAGATCATATGATTTTTTTATTTACTTTAATAATATTTACTTTAGAGTAAAATGCTGTGATTCTTTTCCTCTGATTCAACTTTTTAAAGAATTGGGTCTACTTTTGTGTCTTTACCTCTGGGCTCTGGGTAAACAGAACTCTGCTTTACAAAGTTACCCAAAAAGTTCAATGAATAAATAAATAATGCTTCCTGAAGAAGCCACAGCTTAGAGGTCTATTAGGCAATAATGTAACCACTGGGCACATTTGACATAAGCAGATAGATGCACATGCAAACCAGCGAGCTCAAAATAAAACCAGCTAATGAAAATAAATTCCTGAGTGCGTGAAGGGGCATTTTAGCTTCTTATTTCTCAGGTTAGTTTTCTAGAAAAATACATTAAATGCAACTGGAACCAGGGAAGCAATTTTTCTTTCAAATAAGGTGGAATTCAAGCAATGTTATGAAAGCTTATCTGCATTTTGGCAGCACCTACAGAACCTTATATAATATTAATACCTGAGTCCCAGCTTCAGAGAGTCTTATATATTTGGTCTGGCATGCAATATGGGCATCAGGCATTCTAAAATTTCCCCAGGTATTCCAACAGGCAGCCAAGGAAGAGAACTACTGAAATAGTGAAGGGAAGAGGATATAAAATGGCAGGCAGAGAGAAAATAGATTGTGGAACTCATGGATTTAAGAAAAACATTTGTAATAACAAAAGCAAAGCAACCTGGAACCAAGCCACATGTCATGTGAACAACGGGACCAAGCAACTGTGTTATATTCATAACCATGCCTTGTAGTTCAGTGGTGAAAAAACGAATGATCTCCACCTATATAAACCTACATCAATGCATCTTACAAACATAAGGTTGATTGGGGGGAAAAACACTTCAGGAGAAAACATTTTAAACGTTGTCGTTTACGCAGTGTTCAAAATATGCAAAATATGTTTTAGGAACACATTCATTTATTTTCAAGGTATTAAGGAAAGTGAGGGACTCATGAATACAAAATTTAGGGTAGTAGTTACCTTTTGGAGAATACCTGGGGGCTTCAACACGCTTGGTAATATTCTGTTTTTTAAGTCGGGTGGTAAATATAATTTTTAAAGGGAAAATGTATCTCTAAAACTTGTAATAATTTCTTTGTGATTTCTTTCATTTATTTCACCTTAAGAGCCTGTGACTCACTAAAAGCATGAGTTAACCTAACAGAATGAAGATGTGTTAGTAAAGTTTGAAGGTGTGACTGTAAACAGGGAAAGAAAATCAAAATGTTATATAAGGTGAGAGAATATCAACTAAAATGTAGCTCTCAGGAATTCTTCAGGAGTACTTGTCTCTGAAATTATTGGGGCGGAGGGTACAGAGAGACAAAGAGCAAGGAGAAGGGACAGAGAAAAGGAGAGAGCAAGGGGAGAAGAAGATTGATTTTGCCTCATTTAAGCTGAAAATGAGGGAAAATAATTTTCAAGCTGAAAATACATTTCAACTCTTGAATGATTGAATATAGTAGTCTTTGGACTTTGTAGTTAAGCGTTAGAGAGCCTGGGTGCAGATTTAACCTCTCCATGCCCTAGGTTTTCTTGCATGTTAAATGGCAATAATAA